>NW_026700075.1:0-47066 GCF_030435755.1 Ochotona princeps
TGATCCTTCTTCAATATGCCCTTCACCAACATGCAGTGTTTCCTTGATTGAATTAGCTCTCACACCAATATTTGCGTTCCTAGAGCCTTGCATTGAGGGCTATCTGAAATGGCTGGGGCGGCTGAAGTTGCCTGTGAATGTGGAGTTGGTGCATGTGAAACCGCATGTGGAGCATTCGTTTGTGTGGGATGCTCTACCAGGTTCATTTCAGTCCTAGCCATACAAAGGGCACTAAGCATAGAGCGTGAAAACTGAGTTCCCTTGAGAGCTGCTTGGAAGCCTGATGGTGTGTGAAGTTAGTGAGCCCAAATGGAGTTGTTCTCCCACAAGAACCACTCTGCTGATCCTTCTTCAATATGCCTTCACCAACATGCAGTGTTTCCTTGATTGAATTAGCTCTCACACCAATATTTGCGTCTAGAGCCTTTGCATTAAGGGCTATCTGAAAACGGCTGTGGCGCTGAAGTTGCCTGTGAATGTGGAGTTGGTGGCTGTGAAACCCGCATGTGGAGCATTCGTTTGTGTGGGATGCCCTGACCAAGCTTCATTTCAGTCCTAGGCACACAAAGAGCACTAAGCATAGAGTGTGAAAACTGAGTTTCCTTGAGAGCTGCTTGAAGCCTGATGGTGTGTGAAGTTAGTGAGCCAAATGGAGTGTTCTCCCACAAGAACCACTCGGCCTGATCCTTCTTCAATATACCCTTCACCAACATGCAGTGTTTCCTTGATTGATTAGCTCTCACACCAATATTGGCGTCTAGAGCCTTTGCATTGAGGCTATCTGAAAACGGCTGTGGCGCAGAAGTTGACTGTGAATTGGAGTTGTGCAATGTGAAACCCCGCATGTGGAGCATTTCGTTTGTGTGGATGCTCTCCCAAGCTTCATTTCAGTCCTAGGCCATGCAATGGGCACTAAGCATAGAGTGTGAAAACTGAGTTTCCTTGAGAGCTGCTTGGAAGCCTGATGGTGTGTGAAGTTAGTGAGCCAAATGAGTTGTTCTCCCCACAAGAACCACTCGGCTGATCCTTCTTCAATATGCCCTTCACCAACATGCAGTGTTTCCTTGATTGAATTAGCTCTCACACCAATATTTGCGTCTAGAGCCTTTGCATTGAGGCTATCTGAAAACAGCTGTGGCGCTGAAGTTGCCTGTGAATGTGGAGTTGTGGCATGTGAAACCCGCATGTGGAGCATTCGGTTTGTGTGGGATGCCTTCTACCAGGTTCCTTTCAGTCCTAGCCATACAAAAGGGCCACTAAGCATAGAGTGTGAAAACTGAGTTTCCTTGAGAGCTGCTTGGAAGCCTGATGGTGTGTGAAGTTAGTGAGCCAAATGGAGTTGTTCTCCCACAAGAACCACTCGGCTGATCCCTTCTTCAATATGCCCTTCACCAACATGCAGTGTTTCCTTGATTGAATTAGCTCTCACACCAATATTTGCGTCTAGAGCCTTTGCATTGAGGGCTATCTGAAAACGGCTGTGGCGCTGAAGTTGCCTGTGATGTGGAGTTGGTGGCATGTGAAACCCGCATGTGGAGCATTCGTTTTGTGTGGGATGCTCTACCAGGTTCATTCTAGATAATGCACTCAAAGGGCACTAAGCATAGAGTGTGAAACCTGAGTTTCCTTGAGAGCTGCTTGGAAGCCTGATGGTGTGTGAAGTTAGTGAGCCAAATGGAGTTGTTCTCCACAAGAACCACTCGGCTGATCCTTCTTCAATATGCCCTTCACCAACATGCAGTGTTTCCTTGATTGAATTAGCTCTCACACCAATATTTGCGTCTAGAGCCTTTGCATTGAGGGCTATCTGAAACGGCTGTGGCGCTGAAGTTGCCTGTGAATGTGGAGTTGGTGGCATGTGAAACTCGCATGTGGAGCATTCGTTTGTGTGGATGCCTGACCAAGCTTCATTTCAGTCCTAGGCACACAAAGAGCACTAAGCATAGAGTGTGAAAACTGAGTTTCCTTGAGAGCTGCTTGGAAGCCTGATGGTGTGTGAAGTTAGTGAGCCAAATGGAGTTGTTCTCCCACAAGAACCACTCGGCTGATCCTTCTTCAATATGCCCTTCACCAACATGCAGTGTTTCCTTGATTGAATTAGCTCTCACACCAATATTTGCGTCTAGAGCCTTTGCATTGAGGGCTATCTGAAAACGGCTGTGGCGCCTGAAGTTGCCTGTGAATGTGGAGTTGGTGGCATGTGAAACCCGCATGTGGAGCATTTGTTTGTGTGGGATGCTCTACCAGGTTCATTCTAGATAATGCACTCAAAGGGCACTAAGCATAGAGTGTGAAAACTGAGTTTCCTTGAGAGCTGCTTGGAAGCCTGATGGTGTGTGAAGTTAGTGAGCAAATGGAGTTGTTCTCCCACAAGAACCACTCGGCTGATCCTTCTTCAATATGCCCTTCACCAACATGCAGTGTTTCCTTGATTGAATTAGCTCTCACACCAATATTTGCGTCTAGAGCCTTTGCATTGAGGGCTATCTGAAAACGGCTGTGGCGCTGAAGTTGCCTGTGAATGTGGAGTTGGTGGCATGTGAAACCCGCAGTGGAGCATTCGTTTTTGTGGGATGCTCTACCTGGTTCATTTCAGTCCTAGCCATACAAAGGGCACTAAGCATAGAGTGTGAAAACTGGGTTTCCTTGAGAGCTGCTTGGAAGCCTGATGGTGTGTGAAGTTAGTGAGCCAAATGGAGTTGTTCTCCCACAAGAACCACTCGGCTGATCCTTCTTCAATATGCCCTTCACCAACATGCAGTGTTTCCTTGATTGAATTAGCTCTCACACCAATATTTGCGTCTAGAGCCTTTGCATTGAGGGCTATCTGAAAACGGCTGTGGCGCTGAAGTTGCCTGTGAATGTGGAGTTGGTGGCATGTGAAACCCGCATGTGGAGCATTCGTTTGTGTGGGATGCTCTACCAAGTTCATTTCAGTCCTAGCCATACAAAGGGCACTAAGCATAGAGTGTGAAAACTGAGTTTCCTTGAGAGCTGCTTGGAAGCCTGATGGTGTGTGAAGTTAGTGAGCCAAATGGAGTTGTTCTCCCACAAGAACCACTCGGCTGATCCTTCTTCAATATGCCCCTTCACCAACATGCAGTGTTTCCTTGATTGAATTAGCTCTCACACAATATTTGCGTCTAGAGCCTTTGCATTGAGGGCTATCTGAAAACGGCTGTGGCGCTGAAGTTGCCTGTGAATGTGGAGTTGGTGGCATGTGAAACCCGCATGTGGAGCATTCGTTTGTGTGGGATGCTCTACCAGGTTCATTTCAGTCCTAGCCATACAAAAGGCACTAAGCATAGAGCGTGAAAACTGAGTTTCCTTGAGAGCTGCTTGGAAGCCTGATGGTGTGTGAAGTTAGTGAGCCAAATTGAGTTGTTCTCCCACAAGAACCACTCGGCTGATCCTTCTTCAATATGCCCTTCACCAACATGCAGTGTTTCCTTGATTGAGTTAGCTCTCACACCAATATTTGCGTCTAGAGCCTTTGCATTGAGGGCTATCTGAAAACGGCTGTGGCGCTGAAGTTGCCTGTGAATGTGGAGTGGTGGCATGTGAAACCCGCATGTGGAGCATTCGTTTGTGTGGGATGCTGACCAAGCTTCATTTCAGTCCTAGGCACACAAAGAGCACTAAGCATAGAGTGTGAAATCTGAGTTTCCTTGAGAGCTGCTTGGAAGCCTGATGGTGTGTGAAGTTAGTGAGCCAAATGGAGTTGTTCTCCCACAAGAACCACTCGGCTGATCCTTCTTCAATATGCCCTTCACCAACATGCAGTGTTTCCTTGATTGAATTAGCTCTCACACCAATATTTGCGTCTAGAGCCTTTGCATTGAGGGCTATCTGAAAAACGGCTGTGGCGCTGAAGTTGCCTGTGAATGTGGAGTTGGTGGCATGTAAACCCGCATGTGGAGCATTCGTTGTGTGGGATGCTCTACCAGGTTCATTCCTAGATATGCACTCAAAGGGCACTAAGCATAGAGTGTGAAAACTGAGTTTCCTTGAGAGCTGCTTGGAAGCCTGATGGTGTGTGAAGTTAGTGAGCCAATGGAGTTGTTCTCCCACAAGAACCACTCGGCTGATCCTTCTTCAATATGCCCTTCACCAACATGCAGTGTTTCCTTGATTGAATTAGCTCTCACACCAATATTTGCGTCTAGAGCCTTTGCATTGAGGGCTATCTGAAAACGGCTGTGGCGCTGAAGTTGCCTGTGAATGTGGAGTTGGTGGCATGTAAAACCCGCATGTGGAGCATTCGTTTGTGTGGATGCTCTACCAGGTTCATTCCTAGATAATGCACTCAAAGGGCACTAAGCATAGAGTGTGAAACTGAGTTTCCTTGAGAGCTGCTTGGAAGCCTGATGGTGTGTGAAGTTAGTGAGCCAAATGGAGTTGTTCTCCCACAAGAACCACTCGGCTGATCCTTCTTCAATATGCCCTTCACCAACATGCAGTGTTTCCTTGATTGAGTTAACTCTCACACCAATATTTGCGTCTAGAGCCTTTGCATTGAGGGCTATCTGAAAACGGCTGTGGCGCTGAAGTTGCCTGTGAATGTGGAGTTGGTGGCATGTGAAACCCGCATGTGGAGCATTCGTTTTGTGTGGGATGCTGACAAGCTTCATTCAGTCCTAGGCACACAAAGAGCACTAAGCATAGAGTGTGAAATCTGAGTTTCCTTGAGAGCTGCTTGGAAGCTGATGGTGTGTGAAGTTAGTGAGCCAAATGGAGTTGTTCTCCCACAAGAACCACTCTGCTGATCCTTCTTCAATATGCCCTTCACCAACATGCAGTGTTTCCCTTGATTGAATTAGCTCTCACACCAATATTTGCGTCTAGAGCCTTTGCATTGAGGGCTATCTGAAAACGGCTGTGGCGCTGAAGTTGCCTGTGAATGTGGAGTTGGTGGCATGTGAAAACCCGCATGTGGAGCATTCGTTTGTGTGGGATGCTCTACCAGGTTCATTTCAGTCCTAGCCATACAAAGGGCACTAAGCATAGAGTGTGAAAACTGAGTTTCCTTGAGGAGCTGCTTGGAAGCCTGATGGGTGTGTGAAGTTAGTGAGCCAAATGGAGTTGTTCTCCCACAAGAACCACTCTGCTGATCCTTCTTCAATATGCCCTTCACCAACATGCAGTGTTTCCTTGATTTAGTTAGCTCTCACACCAATATTTGCGTCTAGAGCCTTTGCATTGAGGGCTATCTGAAAACGGCTGTGGCGCTGAAGTTGCCTGTGAATGTGGAGTTGGTGGCATGTGAAACCCGCATGTGGAGCATTCGTTTGTGTGGGATGCTGACAAGCTTCATTTCAGTCCTAGGCATGCAATGGGCACTAAGCATAGAGTGTGAAAACTGAGTTCCTTGAGAGCTGCTTGGAAGCCTGATGGTGTGTGAAGTTAGTGAGCCAAATGGAGTTGTTCTCCCACAAGAACCACTCGGCTGATCCTTCTTCAATATGCCCTTCACCACATGCAGTGTTTCCTTGATTGAATTAGCTCTCACACCAATATTTGCGTCTAGAGCCTTTGCATTGAGGGCTATCTGAAAACGGCTGTGGCGCTGAAGTTGCCTGTGAATGTGGAGTTGGTGGCATGTGAAACCCGCATGTGGAGCATTCGTTTGTGTGGGGATGCTCTACCAGGTTCATTTCAGTCCTAGCCATACAAAGGGCACTAAGCATAGAGTGTGAAAACTGAGTTTCCTTGAGAGCTGCTTTGAAGCCTGATGGTGTGTGAAGTTAGTGAGCCAAATGGAGTTGTTCTCCCACAAGAACCACTCTGCTGATCCTTCTTCAATATGCCCTTCACCAACATGCAGTGTTTCCTTGATTGAGTTAGCTCTCACACCAATATTTGCGTCTAGAGCCTTTGCCTTGAGGGCTATCTGAAAACGGCTGTGGCGCTGAAGTTGCCTGTGAATGTGGAGTTGGTGGCATGTGAAACCCGCATGTGGAGCATTCGTTTGTGTGGGATGCTGACAAGCTTCATTTCAGTCCTAGGCACACAAAGAGCACTAAGCATAGAGTGTGAAATCTGAGTTTCCTTGAGAGCTGCTTGGAAGCCTGATGGTGTGTGAAGTTAGTGAGCCAAATGGAGTTGTTCTCCACAAGAACCACTCTGCTGATCCTTCTTCAATATGCCCTTCACCAACATGCAGTGTTTCCTTGATTGAATTAGCTCTCACACCAATATTTGCGTCTAGAGCCCTTTGCATTGAGGGCTATCTGAAAACGGCTGTCGGCGCTGAAGTTGCCTGTGAATGTGGAGTTGGTGGCATGTGAAACCCGCATGTGGAGCATTCGTTTGTGTGGGATGCTGACAAGCTTCATTTCAGTCCTAGGCATGCAATGGGCACTAAGCATAGAGTGTGAAATCTGAGTTTCCTTGAGAGCTGCTTGGAAGCCTGATGGTGTGTGAAGTTAGTGAGCCAAATGGAGTTGTTCTCCCACAAGAACCACTCGGCTGATCCTTCTTCAATATGCCCTTCACCAACATGCAGTGTTTTCCTTGATTGAATTAGCTCTCACACCAATATTTGCGTCTAGAGCCTTTGCATTGAGGGCTATCTGAAAACGGCTGTGGCGCTGAAGTTGCCTGTGAATGTGGAGTTGGTGCATGTGAAACCCGCATGTGGAGCATTCGTTTGTGTGGGATGCTCTACCAGGTTCATTCCTAGATCATGCGCTCAAAGGGCACTAAGCATAGAGTGTGAAAACTGAGTTTCCTTGAGAGCTGCTTGGAAGCCTGATGGTGTGTGAAGTTAGTGAGCCAAATCGAGTTGTTCTCCCACAAGAACCACTCTGCTGATCCTTCTTCAATATGCCCTTCACCAACATGCAGTGTTTCCTTGATTGAGTTAGCTCTCACACCAATATTTGCGTCTAGAGCCTTTGCATTGAGGGCTATCTGAAAACGGCTGTGGCGCTGAAGTTGCCTGTGAATGTGGAGTTGGTGGCATGTGAAACCCGCATGTGGAGCATTCGTTTGTTTTGGATGCTGACAAGCTTCATTTCAGTCCTAGGCACACAAAGAGCACTAAGCATAGAGTGTGAAATCTGAGTTTCCTTCAGAGCTGCTTGGAAGCCTGATGGTGTGTGAAGTTAGTGAGCCAAATGGAGTTGTTCTCCCACAAGAACCACTCTGCTGATCCTTCTTCAATATGCCCTTCACCAACATGCAGTGTTTCCTTGATTGAATTAGCTCTCACACCAATATTTGCGTCTAGAGCCTTTGCATTGAGGGCTATCTGAAAACGGCTGTGGCGCTGAAGTTGCCTGTGAATGTGGAGTTGGTGGCATGTGAAACCCGCATGTGGAGCATTCGTTTGTGTGGGATGCTCTACCAGGTTCATTCCTAGATAATGCGCTCAAAGGGCACTAAGCATAGAGTGTGAAAACTGAGTTTCCTTGAGAGCTGCTTGGAAGCCTGATGGTGTGTGAAGTTAGTGAGCCAAATGGAGTTGTTCTCCCACAAGAACCACTCGGCTGATCCTTCTTCAATATGCCCTTCACCAACATGCAGTGTTTCCTTGATTGAATTAGCTCTCACACCAATATTTGCGTCTAGAGCCTTTGCATTGAGGACTATCTGAAAACGGCTGTGGCGCTGAAGTTGCCTGTATATGTGGAGTTGGTGGCATGTGAAACCCGCATGTGGAGCATTCGTTTGTGTGGGATGCTCTACCAGGTTCATTTCAGTCCTAGCCATACAAAGGGCACTACATGCAGTGTTTCCTTGATTGAATTAGCTCTCACACCAATATTTGCGTCTAGAGCCTTTGCATTGAGGGCTATCTGAAAACGGCTGTGGCGCTGAAGTTGCCTGTGAATGTGGAGTTGGTGGCATGTGAAACCCGCATGTGGAGCATTCGTTTGTGTGGGATGCTCTACCAGGTTCATTCCTAGATAATGCGCTCAAAGGGCACTAAGCATAGAGTGTGAAAACTGAGTTTCCTTGAGAGCTGCTTGGAAGCCTGATGGTGTGTGAAGTTAGTGAGCCAAATGGAGTTGTTCTCCCACAAGAACCACTCTGCTGATCCTTCTTCAATATGCCCTTCACCAACATGCAGTGTTTCCTTGATTGAGTTAGCTCTCACACCAATATTTGCGTCTAGAGCCTTTGCATTGAGGGCTATCTGAAAACGGCTGTGGCGCTGAAGTTGCCTGTGAATGTGGAGTTGGTGGCATGTGAAACCCGCATGTGGAGCATTCGTTTGTGTGGGATGCTGACAAGCTTCATTTCAGTCCTAGGCACACAAAGAGCACTAAGCATAGAGTGTGAAAACTGAGTTTCCTTCAGAGCTGCTTGGAAGCCTGATGGTGTGTGAAGTTAGTGAGCCAAATGGAGTTGTTCTCCCACAAGAACCACTCTGCTGATCCTTCTTCAATATGCCCTTCACCAACATGCAGTGTTTCCTTGATTGAATTAGCTCTCACACCAATATTTGCGTCTAGAGCCTTTGCATTGAGGGCTATCTGAAAACGGCTGTGGCGCTGAAGTTGCCTGTGAATGTGGAGTTGGTGGCATGTGAAACCCGCATGTGGAGCATTCGTTTGTGTGGGATGCTCTACCAGGTTCATTTCAGTCCTAGCCATACAAAGGGCACTAAGCATAGAGTGTGAAAACTGAGTTTCCTTGAGAGCTGCTTGGAAGCCTGATGGTGTGTGAAGTTAGTGAGCCAAATGGAGTTGTTCTCCCACAAGAACCACTCTGCTGATCCTTCTTCAATATGCCCTTCACCAACATGCAGTGTTTCCTTGATTTAGTTAGCTCTCACACCAATATTTGCGTCTAGAGCCTTTGCATTGAGGGCTATCTGAAAACGGCTGTGGCGCTGAAGTTGCCTGTGAATGTGGAGTTGGTGGCATGTGAAACCCGCATGTGGAGCATTCGTTTGTGTGGGATGCTGACAAGCTTCATTTCAGTCCTAGGCATGCAATGGGCACTAAGCATAGAGTGTGAAAACTGAGTTTCCTTGAGAGCTGCTTGGAAGCCTGATGGTGTGTGAAGTTAGTGAGCCAAATGGAGTTGTTCTCCCACAAGAACCACTCGGCTGATCCTTCTTCAATATGCCCTTCACCAACATGCAGTGTTTCCTTGATTGAATTAGCTCTCACACCAATATTTGCGTCTAGAGCCTTTGCATTGAGGGCTATCTGAAAACGGCTGTGGCGCTGAAGTTGCCTGTGAATGTGGAGTTGGTGGCATGTGAAACCCGCATGTGGAGCATTCGTTTGTGTGGGATGCTCTACCAGGTTCATTTCAGTCCTAGCCATACAAAGGGCACTAAGCATAGAGTGTGAAAACTGAGTTTCCTTGAGAGCTGCTTTGAAGCCTGATGGTGTGTGAAGTTAGTGAGCCAAATGGAGTTGTTCTCCCACAAGAACCACTCTGCTGATCCTTCTTCAATATGCCCTTCACCAACATGCAGTGTTTCCTTGATTGAGTTAGCTCTCACACCAATATTTGCGTCTAGAGCCTTTGCATTGAGGGCTATCTGAAAACGGCTGTGGCGCTGAAGTTGCCTGTGAATGTGGAGTTGGTGGCATGTGAAACCCGCATGTGGAGCATTCGTTTGTGTGGTATGCTGACAAGCTTCATTTCAGTCCTAGGCACACAAAGAGCACTAAGCATAGAGTGTGAAATCTGAGTTTCCTTGAGAGCTGCTTGGAAGCCTGATGGTGTGTGAAGTTAGTGAGCCAAATGGAGTTGTTCTCCCACAAGAACCACTCTGCTGATCCTTCTTCAATATGCCCTTCACCAACATGCAGTGTTTCCTTGATTGAATTAGCTCTCACACCAATATTTGCGTCTAGAGCCTTTGCATTGAGGGCTATCTGAAAACGGCTGTGGCGCTGAAGTTGCCTGTGAATGTGGAGTTGGTGGCATGTGAAACCCGCATGTGGAGCATTCGTTTGTGTGGGATGCTCTACCAGGTTCATTTCAGTCCTAGCCATACAAAGGGCACTAAGCATAGAGTGTGAAAACTGAGTTTCCTTGAGAGCTGCTTGGAAGCCTGATGGTGTGTGAAGTTAGTGAGCCAAATGGAGTTGTTCTCCCACAAGAACCACTCGGCTGATCCTTCTTCAATATGCCCTTCACCAACATGCAGTGTTTCCTTGATTGAGTTAGCTCTCACACCAATATTTGCGTCTAGAGCCTTTGCATTGAGGGCTATCTGAAAACGGCTGTGGCGCTGAAGTTGCCTGTGAATGTGGAGTTGGTGGCATGTGAAACCCGCATGTGGAGCATTCGTTTGTGTGGGATGCTGACAAGCTTCATTTCAGTCCTAGGCATGCAATGGGCACTAAGCATAGAGTGTGAAATCTGAGTTTCCTTGAGAGCTGCTTGGAAGCCTGATGGTGTGTGAAGTTAGTGAGCCAAATGGAGTTGTTCTCCCACAAGAACCACTCGGCTGATCCTTCTTCAATATGCCCTTCACCAACATGCAGTGTTTCCTTGATTGAATTAGCTCTCACACCAATATTTGCGTCTAGAGCCTTTGCATTGAGGGCTATCTGAAAACGGCTGTGGCGCTGAAGTTGCCTGTGAATGTGGAGTTGGTGGCATGTGAAACCCGCATGTGGAGCATTCGTTTGTGTGGGATGCTCTACCAGGTTCATTCCTAGATAATGCGCTCAAAGGGCACTAAGCATAGAGTGTGAAAACTGAGTTTCCTTGAGAGCTGCTTGGAAGCCTGATGGTGTGTGAAGTTAGTGAGCCAAATGGAGTTGTTCTCCCACAAGAACCACTCTGCTGATCCTTCTTCAATATGCCCTTCACCAACATGCAGTGTTTCCTTGATTGAGTTAGCTCTCACACCAATATTTGCGTCTAGAGCCTTTGCATTGAGGGCTATCTGAAAACGGCTGTGGCGCTGAAGTTGCCTGTGAATGTGGAGTTGGTGGCATGTGAAACCCGCATGTGGAGCATTCGTTTGTTTTGGATGCTGACAAGCTTCATTTCAGTCCTAGGCACACAAAGAGCACTAAGCATAGAGTGTGAAATCTGAGTTTCCTTCAGAGCTGCTTGGAAGCCTGATGGTGTGTGAAGTTAGTGAGCCAAATGGAGTTGTTCTCCCACAAGAACCACTCTGCTGATCCTTCTTCAATATGCCCTTCACCAACATGCAGTGTTTCCTTGATTGAATTAGCTCTCACACCAATATTTGCGTCTAGAGCCTTTGCATTGAGGGCTATCTGAAAACGGCTGTGGCGCTGAAGTTGCCTGTGAATGTGGAGTTGGTGGCATGTGAAACCCGCATGTGGAGCATTCGTTTGTGTGGGATGCTCTACCAGGTTCATTCCTAGATAATGCGCTCAAAGGGCACTAAGCATAGAGTGTGAAAACTGAGTTTCCTTGAGAGCTGCTTGGAAGCCTGATGGTGTGTGAAGTTAGTGAGCCAAATGGAGTTGTTCTCCCACAAGAACCACTCGGCTGATCCTTCTTCAATATGCCCTTCACCAACATGCAGTGTTTCCTTGATTGAATTAGCTCTCACACCAATATTTGCGTCTAGAGCCTTTGCATTGAGGACTATCTGAAAACGGCTGTGGCGCTGAAGTTGCCTGTATATGTGGAGTTGGTGGCATGTGAAACCCGCATGTGGAGCATTCGTTTGTGTGGGATGCTCTACCAGGTTCATTTCAGTCCTAGCCATACAAAGGGCACTAAGCATAGAGTGTGAAAACTGAGTTTCCTTGAGAGCTGCTTGGAAGCCTGATGGTGTGTGAAGTTAGTGAGCCAAATGGAGTTGTTCTCCCACAAGAACCACTCTGCTGATCCTTCTTCAATATGCCCTTCACCAACATGCAGTGTTTCCTTGATTGAGTTAGCTCTCACACCAATATTTGCGTCTAGAGCCTTTGCATTGAGGGCTATCTGAAAACGGCTGTGGCGCTGAAGTTGCCTGTGAATGTGGAGTTGGTGGCATGTGAAACCCGCATGTGGAGCATTCGTTTGTGTGGGATGCTGACAAGCTTCATTTCAGTCCTAGGCACACAAAGAGCACTAAGCATAGAGTGTGAAAACTGAGTTTCCTTGAGAGCTGCTTGGAAGCCTGATGGTGTGTGAAGTTAGTGAGCCAAATGGAGTTGTTCTCCCACAAGAACCACTCGGCTGATCCTTCTTCAGTATGCCCTTCACCAACATGCAGTGTTTCCTTGATTGAATTAGCTCTCACACCAATATTTGCATCTAGAGCCTTTGCATTGAGGGCTATCTGAAAACGGCTGTGGCGCTGAAGTTGCCTGTGAATGTGGAGTTGGTGGCATGTGAAACCCGCATGTGGAGCATTCGTTTGTGTGGGATGCTCTACCAGGTTCATTCCTACATAATGCACTCAAAGAGCACTAAACATAGAGTGTGAAAACTGAGTTTCCTTGAGAGCTGCTTGGAAGCCTGATGGTGTGTGAAGTTAGTGAGCCAAATGGAGTTGTTCTCCCACAAGAACCACTCGGCTGATCCTTCTTCAATATGCCCTTCACCAACATGCAGTGTTTCCTTGATTGAATTAGCTCTCACACCAATATTTGCGTCTAGAGCCTTTGCATTGAGGGCTATCTGAAAACGGCTGTGGCGCTGAAGTTGCCTGTGAATGTGGAGTTGGTGGCATGTGAAACCCGCATGTGGAGCATTCGTTTGTGTGGGATGCTCTACCAGGTTCATTCCTAGATAATGCGCTCAAAGGGCACTAAGCATAGAGTGTGAAAACTGAGTTTCCTTGAGAGCTGCTTGGAAGCCTGATGGTGTGTGAAGTTAGTGAGCCAAATGGAGTTGTTCTCCCACAAGAACCACTCGGCTGATCCTTCTTCAATATGCCCTTCACCAACATGCAGTGTTTCCTTGATTGAATTAGCTCTCACACCAATATTTGCGTCTAGAGCCTTTGCATTGAGGACTATCTGAAAACGGCTGTGGCGCTGAAGTTGCCTGTATATGTGGAGTTGGTGGCATGTGAAACCCGCATGTGGAGCATTCGTTTGTGTGGGATGCTCTACCAGGTTCATTTCAGTCCTAGCCATACAAAGGGCACTAAGCATAGAGTGTGAAAACTGAGTTTCCTTGAGAGCTGCTTGGAAGCCTGATGGTGTGTGAAGTTAGTGAGCCAAATGGAGTTGTTCTCCCACAAGAACCACTCTGCTGATCCTTCTTCAATATGCCCTTCACCAACATGCAGTGTTTCCTTGATTGAGTTAGCTCTCACACCAATATTTGCGTCTAGAGCCTTTGCATTGAGGGCTATCTGAAAACGGCTGTGGCGCTGAAGTTGCCTGTGAATGTGGAGTTGGTGGCATGTGAAACCCGCATGTGGAGCATTCGTTTGTGTGGGATGCTGACAAGCTTCATTTCAGTCCTAGGCACACAAAGAGCACTAAGCATAGAGTGTGAAAACTGAGTTTCCTTGAGAGCTGCTTGGAAGCCTGATGGTGTGTGAAGTTAGTGAGCCAAATGGAGTTGTTCTCCCACAAGAACCACTCGGCTGATCCTTCTTCAGTATGCCCTTCACCAACATGCAGTGTTTCCTTGATTGAATTAGCTCTCACACCAATATTTGCATCTAGAGCCTTTGCATTGAGGGCTATCTGAAAACGGCTGTGGCGCTGAAGTTGCCTGTGAATGTGGAGTTGGTGGCATGTGAAACCCGCATGTGGAGCATTCGTTTGTGTGGGATGCTCTACCAGGTTCATTCCTACATAATGCACTCAAAGAGCACTAAACATAGAGTGTGAAAACTGAGTTTCCTTGAGAGCTGCTTGGAAGCCTGATGGTGTGTGAAGTTAGTGAGCCAAATGGAGTTGTTCTCCCACAAGAACCACTCGGCTGATCCTTCTTCAATATGCCCTTCACCAACATGCAGTGTTTCCTTGATTGAATTAGCTCTCACACCAATATTTGCGTCTAGAGCCTTTGCATTGAGGGCTATCTGAAAACGGCTGTGGCGCTGAAGTTGCCTGTGAATGTGGAGTTGGTGGCATGTGAAACCCGCATGTGGAGCATTCGTTTGTGTGGGATGCTCTACGAGGTTCATTCCTAGATAATGCACTCAAAGGGCACTAAGCATAGAGTGTGAAAACTGAGTTTCCTTGAGAGCTGCTTGGAAGCCTGATGGTGTGTGAAGTTAGTGAGCCAAATGGAGTTGTTCTCCCACAAGAACCACTCGGCTGATCCTTCTTCAATATGCCCTTCACCAACATGCAGTGTTTCCTTGATTGAATTAGCTCTCACACCAATATTTGCGTCTAGAGCCTTTGCATTGAGGGCTATCTGAAAACGGCTGTGGCGCTGATGTTGCCTGTGAATGTGGAGTTGGTGGCATGTGAAACCCGCATGTGGAGCATTCGTTTGTGTGGGATGCTCTACCAGGTTCATTCCTAGATAATGCACTCAAAGGGCACTAAACATAGAGTGTGAAAACTGAGTTTCCTTGAGAGCTGCTTGGAAGCCTGATGGTGTGTGAAGTTAGTGAGCCAAATGGAGTTGTTCTCCCACAAGAACCACTCGGCTGATCCTTCTTCAATATGCCCTTCACCAACATGCAGTGTTTCCTTGATTGAATTAGCTCTCACACCAATATTTGCGTCTAGAGCCTTTGCATTGAGGGCTATCTGAAAACGGCTGTGGCGCTGAAGTTGCCTGTGAATGTGGAGTTGGTGGCATGTGAAACCCGCATGTGGAGCATTCGTTTGTGTGGGATGCTCTACCAGGTTCATTCCTAGATAATGCGCTCAAAGGGCACTAAGCATAGAGTGTGAAAACTGAGTTTCCTTGAGAGCTGCTTGGAAGCCTGATGGTGTGTGAAGTTAGTGAGCCAAATGGAGTTGTTCTCCCACAAGAACCACTCGGCTGATCCTTCTTCAATATGCCCTTCACCAACATGCAGTGTTTCCTTGATTGAATTAGCTCTCACACCAATATTTGCGTCTAGAGCCTTTGCATTGAGGACTATCTGAAAACGGCTGTGGCGCTGAAGTTGCCTGTGAATGTGGAGTTGGTGGCATGTGAAACCCGCATGTGGAGCATTCGTTTGTGTGGGATGCTCTACCAGGTTCATTTCAGTCCTAGCCATACAAAGGGCACTAAGCATAGAGTGTGAAAACTGAGTTTCCTTGAGAGCTGCTTGGAAGCCTGATGGTGTGTGAAGTTAGTGAGCCAAATGGAGTTGTTCTCCCACAAGAACCACTCTGCTGATCCTTCTTCAATATGCCCTTCACCAACATGCAGTGTTTCCTTGATTGAGTTAGCTCTCACACCAATATTTGCGTCTAGAGCCTTTGCATTGAGGGCTATCTGAAAACGGCTGTGGCGCTGAAGTTGCCTGTGAATGTGGAGTTGGTGGCATGTGAAACCCGCATGTGGAGCATTCGTTTGTGTGGGATGCTGACAAGCTTCATTTCAGTCCTAGGCACACAAAGAGCACTAAGCATAGAGTGTGAAAACTGAGTTTCCTTGAGAGCTGCTTGGAAGCCTGATGGTGTGTGAAGTTAGTGAGCCAAATGGAGTTGTTCTCCCACAAGAACCACTCGGCTGATCCTTCTTCAGTATGCCCTTCACCAACATGCAGTGTTTCCTTGATTGAATTAGCTCTCACACCAATATTTGCATCTAGAGCCTTTGCATTGAGGGCTATCTGAAAACGGCTGTGGCGCTGAAGTTGCCTGTGAATGTGGAGTTGGTGGCATGTGAAACCCGCATGTGGAGCATTCGTTTGTGTGGGATGCTCTACCAGGTTCATTCCTACATAATGCACTCAAAGGGCACTAAACATAGAGTGTGAAAACTGAGTTTCCTTGAGAGCTGCTTGGAAGCCTGATGGTGTGTGAAGTTAGTGAGCCAAATGGAGTTGTTCTCCCACAAGAACCACTCGGCTGATCCTTCTTCAATATGCCCTTCACCAACATGCAGTGTTTCCTTGATTGAATTAGCTCTCACACCAATATTTGCGTCTAGAGCCTTTGCATTGAGGGCTATCTGAAAACGGCTGTGGCGCTGAAGTTGCCTGTGAATGTGGAGTTGGTGGCATGTGAAACCCGCATGTGGAGCATTCGTTTGTGTGGGATGCTCTACCAGGTTCATTCCTAGATAATGCACTCAAAGGGCACTAAGCATAGAGTGTGAAAACTGAGTTTCCTTGAGTGCTGCTTGGAAGCCTGATGGTGTGTGAAGTTAGTGAGCCAAATGGAGTTGTTCTCCCACAAGAACCACTCGGCTGATCCTTCTTCAATATGCCCTTCACCAACATGCAGTGTTTCCTTGATTGAATTAGCTCTCACACCAATATTTGCGTCTAGAGCCTTTGCATTGAGGGCTATCTGAAAACGGCTGTGGCGCTGAAGTTGCCTCTGAATGTGGAGTTGGTGGCATGTGAAACCCGCATGTGGAGCATTCGTTTGTGTGGGATGCTGACCAAGCTTCATTTCAGTCCTAGGCACACAAAGAGCACTAAGCATAGAATGTGAAAACTGAGTTTCCTTGAGAGCTGCTGGGAAGCCTGATGGTGTGTGAAGTTAGTGAGCCAAATGGAGTTGTTCTCCCACAAGAACCACTCTGCTGATCCTTCTTCAATATGCCCTTCACCAACATGCAGTGTTTCCTTGATTGAGTTAGCTCTCACACCAATATTTGCGTCTAGAGCCTTTGCATTGAGGGCTATCTGAAAACGGCTGTGGCGCTGAAGTTGCCTGTGAATGTGGAGTTGGTGGCATGTGAAACCCGCATGTGGAGCATTCGTTTGTGTGGGATGCTCACCAAGCTTCCTTTCAGTCCTAGGCACACAAAGAGCACGAAGCATAGAGTGTGAAAACTGAGTTTCCTTGAGAGCTGCTTGGAAGCCTGATGGTGTGTGAAGTTAGTGAGCCAAATGGAGTTGTTCTCCCACAAGAACCACTCGGCTGATCCTTCTTCAATATGCCCTTCACCAACATGCAGTGTTTCCTTGATTGAATTAGCTCTCACACCAATATTTGCGTCTAGAGCCTTTGCATTGAGGGCTATCTGAAAACGGCTGTGGCGCTGAAGTTGCCTGTGAATGTGGAGTTGGTGGCATGTGAAACCCGCATGTGGAGCATTCGTTTGTGTGGGATGCTCTACCAGGTCCATTCCTAGATAATGCACTCAAAGGGCACTAAGCATAGAGTGTGAAAACTGAGTTTCCTTGAGAGCTGCTTGGAAGCCTGATGGTGTGTGAAGTTAGTGAGCCAAATGGAGTTGTTCTCCCACAAGAACCACTCGGCTGATCCTTCTTCAATATGCCCTTCACCAACATGCAGTGTTTCCTTGATTGAATTAGCTCTCACACCAATATTTGCGTCTAGAGCCTTTGCATTGAGGGCTATCTGAAAACGGCTGTGGCGCTGAAGTTGCCTGTGAATGTGGAGTTGGTGGCATGTGAAACCCGCATGTGGAGCATTCGTTTGTGTGGGATGCTCTACCAGGTTCATTCCTAGATAATGCACTCAAAGGGCACTAAACATAGAGTGTGAAAACTGAGTTTCCTTGAGAGCTGCTTGGAAGCCTGATGGTGTCTGAAGTTAGTGAGCCAAATGGAGTTGTTCTCCCACAAGAACCACTCGGCTGATCCTTCTTCAATATGCCCTTCACCAACATGCAGTGTTTCCTTGATTGAATTAGCTCTCACACCAATATTTGCGTCTAGAGCCTTTGCATTGAGGGCTATCTGAAAACGGCTGTGGCGCTGAAGTTGCCTGTGAATGTGGAGTTGGTGGCATGTGAAACCCGCATGTGGAGCATTCGTTTGTGTGGGATGCTGACCAAGGTTCATTTCAGTCCTAGGCACACAAAGAGCACTAAGCATAGAGTGTGAAAACTGAGTTTCCTTGAGAGCTGCTTGGAAGCCTGATGGTGTGTGAAGTTAGTGAGCCAAATGGAGTTGTTCTCCCACAAGAACCACTCGGCTGATCCTTCTTCAATATGCCCTTCACCAACATGCAGTGTTTCCTTGATTGAATTAGCTCTCACACCAATATTTGCGTCTAGAGCCTTTGCATTGAGGACTATCTGAAAACGGCTGTGGCGCTGAAGTTGCCTGTATATGTGGAGTTGGTGGCATGTGAAACCCGCATGTGGAGCATTCGTTTGTGTGGGATGCTCTACCAGGTTCATTTCAGTCCTAGCCATACAAAGGGCACTAAGCATAGAGTGTGAAAACTGAGTTTCCTTGAGAGCTGCTTGGAAGCCTGATGGTGTGTGAAGTTAGTGAGCCAAATGGAGTTGTTCTCCCACAAGAACCACTCTGCTGATCCTTCTTCAATATGCCCTTCACCAACATGCAGTGTTTCCTTGATTGAGTTAGCTCTCACACCAATATTTGCGTCTAGAGCCTTTGCATTGAGGGCTATCTGAAAACGGCTGTGGCGCTGAAGTTGCCTGTGAATGTGGAGTTGGTGGCATGTGAAACCCGCATGTGGAGCATTCGTTTGTGTGGGATGCTGACAAGCTTCATTTCAGTCCTAGGCACACAAAGAGCACTAAGCATAGAGTGTGAAAACTGAGTTTCCTTGAGAGCTGCTTGGAAGCCTGATGGTGTGTGAAGTTAGTGAGCCAAATGGAGTTGTTCTCCCACAAGAACCACTCGGCTGATCCTTCTTCAGTATGCCCTTCACCAACATGCAGTGTTTCCTTGATTGAATTAGCTCTCACACCAATATTTGCATCTAGAGCCTTTGCATTGAGGGCTATCTGAAAACGGCTGTGGCGCTGAAGTTGCCTGTGAATGTGGAGTTGGTGGCATGTGAAACCCGCATGTGGAGCATTCGTTTGTGTGGGATGCTCTACCAGGTTCATTCCTACATAATGCACTCAAAGAGCACTAAACATAGAGTGTGAAAACTGAGTTTCCTTGAGAGCTGCTTGGAAGCCTGATGGTGTGTGAAGTTAGTGAGCCAAATGGAGTTGTTCTCCCACAAGAACCACTCGGCTGATCCTTCTTCAATATGCCCTTCACCAACATGCAGTGTTTCCTTGATTGAATTAGCTCTCACACCAATATTTGCGTCTAGAGCCTTTGCATTGAGGGCTATCTGAAAACGGCTGTGGCGCTGAAGTTGCCTGTGAATGTGGAGTTGGTGGCATGTGAAACCCGCATGTGGAGCATTCGTTTGTGTGGGATGCTCTACGAGGTTCATTCCTAGATAATGCACTCAAAGGGCACTAAGCATAGAGTGTGAAAACTGAGTTTCCTTGAGAGCTGCTTGGAAGCCTGATGGTGTGTGAAGTTAGTGAGCCAAATGGAGTTGTTCTCCCACAAGAACCACTCGGCTGATCCTTCTTCAATATGCCCTTCACCAACATGCAGTGTTTCCTTGATTGAATTAGCTCTCACACCAATATTTGCGTCTAGAGCCTTTGCATTGAGGGCTATCTGAAAACGGCTGTGGCGCTGATGTTGCCTGTGAATGTGGAGTTGGTGGCATGTGAAACCCGCATGTGGAGCATTCGTTTGTGTGGGATGCTCTACCAGGTTCATTCCTAGATAATGCACTCAAAGGGCACTAAACATAGAGTGTGAAAACTGAGTTTCCTTGAGAGCTGCTTGGAAGCCTGATGGTGTGTGAAGTTAGTGAGCCAAATGGAGTTGTTCTCCCACAAGAACCACTCGGCTGATCCTTCTTCAATATGCCCTTCACCAACATGCAGTGTTTCCTTGATTGAATTAGCTCTCACACCAATATTTGCGTCTAGAGCCTTTGCATTGAGGGCTATCTGAAAACGGCTGTGGCGCTGAAGTTGCCTGTGAATGTGGAGTTGGTGGCATGTGAAACCCGCATGTGGAGCATTCGTTTGTGTGGGATGCTCTACCAGGTTCATTCCTAGATAATGCGCTCAAAGGGCACTAAGCATAGAGTGTGAAAACTGAGTTTCCTTGAGAGCTGCTTGGAAGCCTGATGGTGTGTGAAGTTAGTGAGCCAAATGGAGTTGTTCTCCCACAAGAACCACTCGGCTGATCCTTCTTCAATATGCCCTTCACCAACATGCAGTGTTTCCTTGATTGAATTAGCTCTCACACCAATATTTGCGTCTAGAGCCTTTGCATTGAGGACTATCTGAAAACGGCTGTGGCGCTGAAGTTGCCTGTGAATGTGGAGTTGGTGGCATGTGAAACCCGCATGTGGAGCATTCGTTTGTGTGGGATGCTCTACCAGGTTCATTTCAGTCCTAGGCACACAAAGAGCACTAAGCATAGAGTGTGAAAACTGAGTTTCCTTGAGAGCTGCTTGGAAGCCTGATGGTGTGTGAAGTTAGTGAGCCAAATGGAGTTGTTCTCCCACAAGAACCACTCGGCTGATCCTTCTTCAATATGCCCTTCACCAACATGCAGTGTTTCCTTGATTGAGTTAGCTCTCACACCAATATTTGCGTCTAGAGCCTTTGCATTGAGGGCTATCTGAAAACGGCTGTGGCGCTGAAGTTGCCTGTGAATGTGGAGTTGGTGGCATGTGAAACCCGCATGTGGAGCATTCGTTTGTGTGGGATGCTGACAAGCTTCATTTCAGTCCTAGGCACACAAAGAGCACTAAGCATAGAGTGTGAAAACTGAGTTTCCTTGAGAGCTGCTTGGAAGCCTGATGGTGTGTGAAGTTAGTGAGCCAAATGGAGTTGTTCTCCCACAAGAACCACTCGGCTGATCCTTCTTCAGTATGCCCTTCACCAACATGCAGTGTTTCCTTGATTGAATTAGCTCTCACACCAATATTTGCATCTAGAGCCTTTGCATTGAGGGCTATCTGAAAACGGCTGTGGCGCTGAAGTTGCCTGTGAATGTGGAGTTGGTGGCATGTGAAACCCGCATGTGGAGCATTCGTTTGTGTGGGATGCTCTACCAGGTTCATTCCTACATAATGCACTCAAAGGGCACTAAACATAGAGTGTGAAAACTGAGTTTCCTTGAGAGCTGCTTGGAAGCCTGATGGTGTGTGAAGTTAGTGAGCCAAATGGAGTTGTTCTCCCACAAGAACCACTCGGCTGATCCTTCTTCAATATGCCCTTCACCAACATGCAGTGTTTCCTTGATTGAATTAGCTCTCACACCAATATTTGCGTCTAGAGCCTTTGCATTGAGGGCTATCTGAAAACGGCTGTGGCGCTGAAGTTGCCTGTGAATGTGGAGTTGGTGGCATGTGAAACCCGCATGTGGAGCATTCGTTTGTGTGGGATGCTCTACCAGGTTCATTCCTAGATAATGCACTCAAAGGGCACTAAGCATAGAGTGTGAAAACTGAGTTTCCTTGAGTGCTGCTGGGAAGCCTGATGGTGTGTGAAGTTAGTGAGCCAAATGGAGTTGTTCTCCCACAAGAACCACTCGGCTGATCCTTCTTCAATATGCCCTTCACCAACATGCAGTGTTTCCTTGATTGAATTAGCTCTCACACCAATATTTGCGTCTAGAGCCTTTGCATTGAGGGCTATCTGAAAACAGCTGTGGCGCTGAAGTTGCCTGTGAATGTGGAGTTGGTGGCATGTGAAACCCGCATGTGGAGCATTCGTTTGTGTGGGATGCTGACCAAGCTTCATTTCAGTCCTAGGCACACAAAGAGCACTAAGCATAGAATGTGAAAACTGAGTTTCCTTGAGAGCTGCTGGGAAGCCTGATGGTGTGTGAAGTTAGTGAGCCAAATGGAGTTGTTCTCCCACAAGAACCACTCGGCTGATCCTTCTTCAATATGCCCTTCACCAACATGCAGTGTTTCCTTGATTGAATTAGCTCTCACACCAATATTTGCGTCTAGAGCCTTTGCATTGAGGGCTATCTGAAAACGGCTGTGGCGCTGAAGTTGCCTGTGAATGTGGAGTTGGTGGCATGTGAAACCCGCATGTGGAGCATTCGTTTGTGTGGGATGCTCTACCAGGTCCATTCCTAGATAATGCACTCAAAGGGCACTAAGCATAGAGTGTGAAAACTGAGTTTCCTTGAGAGCTGCTTGGAAGCCTGATGGTGTGTGAAGTTAGTGAGCCAAATGGAGTTGTTCTCCCACAAGAACCACTCGGCTGATCCTTCTTCAATATGCCCTTCACCAACATGCAGTGTTTCCTTGATTGAATTAGCTCTCACACCAATATTTGCGTCTAGAGCCTTTGCATTGAGGGCTATCTGAAAACGGCTGTGGCGCTGAAGTTGCCTGTGAATGTGGAGTTGGTGGCATGTGAAACCCGCATGTGGAGCATTCGTTTGTGTGGGATGCTCTACCAGGTTCATTCCTAGATAATGCACTCAAAGGGCACTAAACATAGAGTGTGAAAACTGAGTTTCCTTGAGAGCTGCTTGGAAGCCTGATGGTGTGTGAAGTTAGTGAGCCAAATGGAGTTGTTCTCCCACAAGAACCACTCGGCTGATCCTTCTTCAATATGCCCTTCACCAACATGCAGTGTTTCCTTGATTGAATTAGCTCTCACACCAATATTTGCGTCTAGAGCCTTTGCATTGAGGGCTATCTGAAAACGGCTGTGGCGCTGAAGTTGCCTGTGAATGTGGAGTTGGTGGCATGTGAAACCCGCATGTGGAGCATTCGTTTGTGTGGGATGCTGACCAAGGTTCATTTCAGTCCTAGGCACACAAAGAGCACTAAGCATAGAGTGTGAAAACTGAGTTTCCTTGAGAGCTGCTTGGAAGCCTGATGGTGTGTGAAGTTAGTGAGCCAAATGGAGTTGTTCTCCCACAAGAACCACTCGGCTGATCCTTCTTCAATATACCCTTCACCAACATGCAGTGTTTCCTTGATTGAATTAGCTCTCACACCAATATTTGCGTCTAGAGCCTTTGCATTGAGGGCTATCTGAAAACGGCTGTGGCGCTGAAGTTGCCTGTGAATGTGGAGTTGGTGGCATGTGAAACCCGCATGTGGAGCATTCGTTTGTGTGGGATGCTCTACCAGGTTCATTCCTAGATAATGCGCTCAAAGGGCACTAAGCATAGAGTGTGAAAACTGAGTTTCCTTGAGAGCTGCTTGGAAGGTTGATGGTGTGTGAAGTTGGTGAGCCAAATGGAGTTGTTCTCCCACAAGAACCACTCGGCTGATCCTTCTTCAATATGCCCTTCACCAACATGCAGTGTTTCCTTGATTGAATTAGCTCTCACACCAATATTTGCGTCTAGAGCCTTTGCATTGAGGGCTATCTGAAAACGGCTGTGGCGCTGAAGTTGCCTGTGAATGTGGAGTTGGTGGCATGTGAAACCCGCATGTGGAGCATTCGTTTGTGTGGGATGCTCACCAAGCTTCATTTCAGTCCTAGGCACACAAAGAGCACGAAGCATAGAGTGTGAAAACTGAGTTTCCTTGAGAGCTGCTTGGAAGCCTGATGGTGTGTGAAGTTAGTGAGCCAAATGGAGTTGTTCTCCCACAAGAACCACTCGGCTGATCCTTCTTCAATATGCCCTTCACCAACATGCAGTGTTTCCTTGATTGAATTAGCTCTCACACCAATATTTGCGTCTAGAGCCTTTGCATTGAGGGCTATCTGAAAACGGCTGTGGCGCTGAAGTTGCCTGTGAATGTGGAGTTGGTGGCATGTGAAACCCGCATGTGGAGCATTCGTTTGTGTGGGATGCTCTACCAGGTTCATTCCTAGATAATGCACTCAAAGGGCACTAAACATAGAGTGTGAAAACTGAGTTTCCTTGAGAGCTGCTTGGAAGCCTGATGGTGTGTGAAGTTAGTGAGCCAAATCGAGTTGTTCTCCCACAAGAACCACTCGGCTGATCCTTCTTCAATATGCCCTTCACCAACATGCAGTGTTTCCTTGATTGAATTAGCTCTCACACCAATATTTGCGTCTAGAGCCTTTGCATTGAGGGCTATCTGAAAATGGCTGTGGCGCTGAAGTTGCCTGTGAATGTGGAGTTGGTGGCATGTGAAACCCGCATGTGGAGCATTCGTTTGTGTGGGATGCTCTATCAGGTTCATTTCAGTCCTAGGCATACAAAGAGCACTAAGCATAGACTGTGAAAACTGAGTTTCCTTGAGAGCTGCTTGGAAGCCTGATGGTGTGTGAAGTTAGTGAGCCAAATGGAGTTGTTCTCCCACAAGAACCACTCGGCTGATCCTTCTTCAATATGCCCTTCACCAACATGCAGTGTTTCCTTGATTGAGTTAGCTCTCACACCAATATTTGCGTCTAGAGCCTTTGCATTGAGGGCTATCTGAAAACGGCTGTGGCGCTGAAGTTGCCTGTGAATGTGGAGTTGGTGGCATGTGAAAACCGCATGTGGAGCATTCGTTTGTGTGGGATGCTCTCCAAGCTTCATTTCAGTCCTAGGCATACAAAGGGCACTAAGCATAGAGTGTGAAAACTGAGTTTCCTTGAGAGCTGCTTGGAAGCCTGATGGTGTGTGACGTTAGTGAGCCAAATGGAGTTGTTCTCCCACAAGAACCACTCGGCTGATCCTTCTTCAATATGCCCTTCACCAACATGCAGTGTTTCCTTGATTGAATTAGCTCTCACACCAATATTTGCGTGTAGAGCCTTTGCATTGAGGGCTATCTGAAAACGGCTGTGGCGCTGAAGTTGCCTGTGAATGTGGAGTTGGTGGCATGTGAAACCCGCATGTGGAGCATTCGTTTGTGTGGGATGCTCTACCAGGTTCATTTCAGTCCTAGGCATACAAAGAGCACTAAGCATAGAGTGTGAAAACTGAGTTTCCTTGAGAGCTGCTTGGAAGCCTGATGGTGTGTGAAGTTAGTGAGCCAAATGGAGTTGTTCTCCCACAAGAACCACTCGGCTGATCCTTCTTCAATATGCCCTTCACCAACATGCAGTGTTTCCTTGATTGAATTAGCTCTCACACCAATATTTGCGTCTAGAGCCTTTGCATTGAGGGCTATCTGAAAACGGCTGTGGCGCTGAAGTTGGCTCTGAATGTGGAGTTGGTGGCATGTGAAACCCGCATGTGGAGCATTCGTTTGTGTGGGATGCTCACCAAGCTTCATTTCAGTCCACGCACACAAAGAGCACTAAGCATAGAGTGTGAAAACTGAGTTTCCTTGAGAGCTGCTTGGAAGCCTGATGGTGTGTGACGTTAGTGAGCCAAATGGAGTTGTTCTCCCACAAGAACCACTCGGCTGATCCTTCTTCAATATGCCCTTCACCAACATGCAGTGTTTCCTTGATTGAATTAGCTCTCACACCAATATTTGCGTGTAGAGCCTTTGCATTGAGGGCTATCTGAAAACGGCTGTGGCGCTGAAGTTGCCTGTGAATGTGGATTTGGTGGCATGTGAAACCCGCATGTGGAGCATTCGTTTGTGTGGGATGCTCTACCAGGTTCATTTCAGTCCTAGCCATACTAAGGGCACTAAGCATAGAGTGTGAAAACTGAGTTTCCTTGAGAGCTGCTTGGAAGCCTGATGGTGTGTGAAGTTAGTGAGCCAAATCGAGTTGTTCTCCCACAAGAACCACTCGGCTGATCCTTCTTCAATATGCCCTTCACCAACATGCAGTGTTTCCTTGATTGAATTAGCTCTCACACCAATATTTGCGTCTAGAGCCTTTGCATTGAGGGCTATCTGAAAACGGCTGTGGCGCTGAAGTTGCCTGTGAATGTGGAGTTGGTGGCATGTGAAACCCGCATGTGGAGCATTCGTTTGTGTGGGATGCTCTACCAGGTTCATTCCTAGATAATGCACTCAAAGGGCACTAAGCATAGAGTGTGAAAACTGAGTTTCCTTGAGAGCTGCTTGGAAGCCTGATGGTGTGTGAAGTTAGTGAGCCAAATCGAGTTGTTCTCCCACAAGAACCACTCGGCTGATCCTTCTTCAATATGCCCTTCACCAACATGCAGTGTTTCCTTGATTGAATTAGCTCTCACACCAATATTTGCGTCTAGAGCCTTTGCATTGAGGGCTATCTGAAAACGGCTGTGGCGCTGAAGTTGCCTGTGAATGTGGAGTTGGTGGCATGTGAAACCCGCATGTGGAGCATTCGTTTGTGTGGGATGCTCTACCAGGTTCATTTCAGTCCTAGGCATACAAAGAGCACTAAGCATAGAGTGTGAAAACTGAGTTTCCTTGAGAGCTGCTTGGAAGCCTGATGGTGTGTGACGTTAGTGAGCCAAATGGAGTTGTTCTCCCACAAGAACCACTCGGCTGATCCTTTTTCAATATGCCCTTCACCAACATGCAGTGTTTCCTTGATTGAATTAGCTCTCACACCAATATTTGCGTCTAGAGCCTTTGCATTGAGGGATATCTGAAAACGGCTGTGGCGCTGAAGTTGCCTGTGAATGTGGAGTTGGTGGCATGTGAAACCCGCATGTGGAGCATTCGTTTGTGTGGGATGCTCTACCAGGTTCATTTCAGTCCTAGCCATACAAAGGGCACTAAACATAGAGTGTGAAAACTGAGTTTCCTTGAGAGCTGCTTGGAAGCCTGATGGTGTGTGAAGTTAGTGAGCCAAATGGAGTTGTTCTCCCACAAGAACCACTCGGCTGATCCTTCTTCAATATGCCCTTCACCAACATGCAGTGTTTCCTTGATTGAGTTAGCTCTCACACCAATAATTGCGTGTAGAGCCTTTGCATTGAGGGCTATCTGAAAACGGCTGTGGCGCTGAAGTTGCCTGTGAATGTGGAGTTGGTGGCATGTGAAACCCGCATGTGGAGGATTCGTTCGTGTGTGATGCTCTACCAAGCTTCATTTCAGTCCTAGGCACACAAAGAGCACTAAGCATAGAGTGTGAAATCTGAGTTTCCTTGAGAGCTGCTTGGAAGCCTGATGGTGTGTGAAGTTAGTGAGCCAAATGGAGTTGTTCTCCCACAAGAACCACTCGGCTGATCCTTCTTCAATATGCCCTTCACCAACATGCAGTGTTTCCTTGATTGAATTAGCTCTCACACCAATATTTGCGTCTAGAGCCTTTGCATTGAGGGCTATCTGAAAACGGCTGTGGCGCTGAAGTTGCCTGTGAATGTGGAGTTGGTGGCATGTGAAACCCGCATGTGGAGCATTCGTTTGTGTGGGATGCTCTACCAGGTTCATTCCTAGATAATGCACTCAAAGGGCACTAAGCATAGAGTGTGAAAACTGAGTTTCCTTGAGAGCTGCTTGGAAGCCTGATGGTGTGTGAAGTTAGTGAGCCAAATGGAGTTGTTCTCCCACAAGAACCACTCGGCTGATCCTTCTTCAATATGCCCTTCACCAACATGCAGTGTTTCCTTGATTGAATTAGCTCTCACACCAATATTTGCGTCTAGAGCCTTTGCATTGAGGGCTATCTGAAAACGGCTGTGGCGCTGAAGTTGCCTGTGAATGTGGAGTTGGTGGCATGTGAAACCCGCATGTGGAGCATTCGTTTGTGTGGGATGCTCTACCAGGTTCATTTCAGTCCTAGGCATACAAAGAGCACTAAGCATAGAGTGTGAAAACTGAGTTTCCTTGAGAGCTGCTTGGAAGCCTGATGGTGTGTGAAGTTAGTGAGCCAAATGGAGTTGTTCTCCCACAAGAACCACTCTGCTGATCCTTCTTCAATATGCCCTTCACCAACATGCAGTGTTTCCTTGATTGAGTTAGCTCTCACACCAATATTTGCGTGTAGAGCCTTTGCATTGAGGGCTATCTGAAAACGGCTGTGGCGCTGAAGTTGCCTGTGAATGTGGAGTTGGTGGCATGTGAAACCCGCATGTGGAGCATTCGTTTGTGTGGGATGCTCTCCAAGCTTCATTTCAGTCCTAGGCATACAAAGGGCACTAAGCATAGAGTGTGAAAACTGAGTTTCCTTGAGAGCTGCTTGGGAGCATGATGGTGTGTGACGTTAGTGAGCCAAATGGAGTTGTTCTCCCACAAGAACCACTCGGCTGATCCTTCTTCAATATGCCCTTCACCAACATGCAGTGTTTCCTTGATTGAATTAGCTCTCACACCAATATTTGCGTCTAGAGCCTTTGCATTGAGGGCTATCTGAAAACGGCTGTGGCGCTGAAGTTGCCTGAGAATGTGGAGTTGGTGGCATGTGAAACCCGCATGTGGAGCATTCGTTTGTGTGGGATGCTGACCAAGCTTCACTTCAGTCCTAGGCACACAAAGAGCACTAAGCACAGAGTGTGAAAACTGAGTTTCCTTGAGAGCTGCTTGGAAGCCTGATGTTGTGTGAAGTTAGTGAGCCAAATGGAGTTGTGCTCCCACAAGAACCACTCGGCTGATCCTTCTTCAATATGCCCTTCACCAACATGCAGTGTTTCCTTGATTGAATTAGCTCTCACACCAATATTTGCGTCTAGAGCCTTTGCATTGAGGGCTATCTGAAAACGGATGTGGCGCTGAAGTTGCCTGTGAATGTGGAGTTGGTGGCATGTGAAACCCGCATGTGGAGCATTCGTTTGTGTGGGATGCTCTACCAGGTAATTTCAATCCTAGGCACACAAAGAGCACTAAGCATAGAGCATGAAAACTGAGTTTCCTTGAGAGCTGCTTGGGAAGCCTGATGGTGTGTGAAGTTAGTGAGCCAAATGGAGTTGTTCTCCCACAAGAACCACTCTGCTGATCCTTCTTCAATATGCCCTTCACCAACATGCAGTGTTTCCTTGATTGAATTAGCTCTCACACCAATATTTGCGTCTAGAGCCTTTGCATTGAGGGCTATCTGAAAACGGCTGTGGCGCTGAAGTTGCCTGTGAATGTGGAGTTGGTGGCATGTGAAACCCGCATGTGGAGCATTCGTTTGTGTGGGATGCTCTACCAGGTTCATTTCAGTCCTAGCCATACAAAGAGCACTAAGCATAGACTGTGAAAACTGAGTTTCCTTGAGAGCTGCTTGGAAGCCTGCTGGTGTGTGAAGTTAGTGAGCCAAATGGAGTTGTTCTCCCACAAGAACCACTCGGCTGATCCTTCTTCAATATGCCCTTCACCAACATGCAGTGTTTCCTTGATTGAGTTAGCTCTCACACCAATATTTGCGTGTAGAGCCTTTGCATTGAGGGCTATCTGAAAACGGCTGTGGCGCTGAAGTTGCCTGTGAATGTGGAGTTGGTGGCATGTGAAACCCGCATGTGGAGCATTCGTTTGTGTGGGATGCTCTCCAAGCTTCATTTCAGTCCTAGCCATACAAAGGGCACTAAGCATAGAGTGTGAAAACTGAGTTTCCTTGAGAGCTGCTTGGAAGCCTGATGGTGTGTGAAGTTAGTGAGCCAAATGGAGTTGTTCTCCCACAAGAACCACTCGGCTGATCCTTCTTCAATATGCCCTTCACCAACATGCAGTGTTTCCTTGATTGAATTAGCTCTCACACCAATATTTGCGTCTAGAGCCTTTGCATTGAGGGCTATCTGAAAACGGCTGTGGCGCTGAAGTTGCCTGTGAATGTGGAGTTGGTGGCATGTGAAACCCGCATGTGGAGCATTCGTTCGTGTGGGATGCTGACCAAGCTTCATTTCAGTCCTAGGCACACAAAGAGCACTAAGCATAGAGTGTGAAATCTGAGTTTCCTTGAGAGCTGCTTGGAAGCCTGATGGTGTGTGAAGTTAGTGAGCCAAATGGAGTTGTTCTCCCACAAGAACCACTCGGCTGATCCTTCTTCAATATGCCCTTCACCAACATGCAGTGTTTCCTTGATTGAATTAGCTCTCACACCAATATTTGCGTCTAGAGCCTTTGCATTGAGGGCTATCTGAAAACGGCTGTGGCGCTGAAGTTGCCTGTGAATGTGGAGTTGGTGGCATATGAAACCCGCATGTGCAGCATTCGTTTGTGTGGGATGCTCTACCAGGTTCATTTCAGTCCTAGCCATACAAAGAGCACCAAGCATAGAGTGTGAAAACTGAGTTTCCTTGAGAGCTGCTTGGAAGCCTGATGGTGTGTGAAGTTAGTGAGCCAAATGGAGTTGTTCTCCCACAAGAACCACTCGGCTGATCCTTCTTCAATATGCCCTTCACCAACATGCAGTGTTTCCTTGATTGAGTTAGCTCTCACACCAATATTTGCGTGTAGAGCCTTTGCATTGAGGGCTATCTGAAAACGGCTGTGGCGCTGAAGTTGCCTGTGAATGTGGAGTTGGTGGCATGTGAAACCCGCATGTGGAGCATTCGTTTGTGTGGGATGCTCTCCAAGCTTCACTTCAGTCCTAGGCATACAAAGGGCACTAAGCATAGAGTGTGAAAACTGAGTTTCCTTGAGAGCTGCTTGGAAGCCTGATGGTGTGTGACGTTAGTGAGCCAAATGGAGTTGTTCTCCCACAAGAACCACTCGGCTGATCCTTCTTCAATATGCCCTTCACCAACATGCAGTGTTTCCTTGATTGAATTAGCTCTCACACCAATATTTGCGTCTAGAGCCTTTGCATTGAGGGCTATCTGAAAACGGCTGTGGCGCTGAAGTTGCCTGTGAATGTGGAGTTGGTGGCATGTGAAACCCGCATGTGGAGCATTCGTTTGTGTGGGATGCTCTACCAGGTTCATTCCTAGATAATGCACTCAAAGGGCACTAAGCATAGAGTGTGAAAACTGAGTTTCCTTGAGAGCTGCTTGGAAGCCTGATGGTGTGTGAAGTTAGTGAGCCAAATGGAGTTGTTCTCCCACAAGAACCACTCGGCTGATCCTTCTTCAATATGCCCTTCACCAACATGCAGTGTTTCCTTGATTGAATTAGCTCTCACACCAATATTTGCGTCTAGAGCCTTTGCATTGAGGGCTATCTGAAAACGGCTGTGGCGCTGAAGTTGCCTGTGAATGTGGAGTTGGTGGCATGTGAAACCCGCATGTGGAGCATTCGTTTGTGTGGGATGCTCTACCAGGTTCATTTCAGTCCTAGGCATACAAAGAGCACTAAGCATAGAGTGTGAAAACTGAGTTTCCTTGAGAGCTGCTTGGAAGCCTGATGGTGTGTGAAGTTAGTGAGCCAAATGGAGTTGTTCTCCCACAAGAACCACTCTGCTGATCCTTCTTCAATATGCCCTTCACCAACATGCAGTGTTTCCTTGATTGAGTTAGCTCTCACACCAATATTTGCGTGTAGAGCCTTTGCATTGAGGGCTATCTGAAAACGGCTGTGGCGCTGAAGTTGCCTGTGAATGTGGAGTTGGTGGCATGTGAAACCCGCATGTGGAGCATTCGTTTGTGTGGGATGCTCTCCAAGCTTCATTTCAGTCCTAGGCATACAAAGGGCACTAAGCATAGAGTGTGAAAACTGAGTTTCCTTGAGAGCTGCTTGGGAGCATGATGGTGTGTGACGTTAGTGAGCCAAATGGAGTTGTTCTCCCACAAGAACCACTCGGCTGATCCTTCTTCAATATGCCCTTCACCAACATGCAGTGTTTCCTTGATTGAATTAGCTCTCACACCAATATTTGCGTCTAGAGCCTTTGCATTGAGGGCTATCTGAAAACGGCTGTGGCGCTGAAGTTGCCTGAGAATGTGGAGTTGGTGGCATGTGAAACCCGCATGTGGAGCATTCGTTTGTGTGGGATGCTGACCAAGCTTCACTTCAGTCCTAGGCACACAAAGAGCACTAAGCACAGAGTGTGAAAACTGAGTTTCCTTGAGAGCTGCTTGGAAGCCTGATGTTGTGTGAAGTTAGTGAGCCAAATGGAGTTGTGCTCCCACAAGAACCACTCGGCTGATCCTTCTTCAATATGCCCTTCACCAACATGCAGTGTTTCCTTGATTGAATTAGCTCTCACACCAATATTTGCGTCTAGAGCCTTTGCATTGAGGGCTATCTGAAAACGGATGTGGCGCTGAAGTTGCCTGTGAATGTGGAGTTGGTGGCATGTGAAACCCGCATGTGGAGCATTCGTTTGTGTGGGATGCTCTACCAGGTTCATTTCAATCCTAGGCACACAAAGAGCACTAAGCATAGAGCATGAAAACTGAGTTTCCTTGAGAGCTGCTTGGAAGCCTGATGGTGTGTGAAGTTAGTGAGCCAAATGGAGTTGTTCTCCCACAAGAACCACTCTGCTGATCCTTCTTCAATATGCCCTTCACCAACATGCAGTGTTTCCTTGATTGAATTAGCTCTCACACCAATATTTGCGTCTAGAGCCTTTGCATTGAGGGCTATCTGAAAACGGCTGTGGCGCTGAAGTTGCCTGTGAATGTGGAGTTGGTGGCATGTGAAACCCGCATGTGGAGCATTCGTTTGTGTGGGATGCTCTACCAGGTTCATTTCAGTCCTAGCCATACAAAGAGCACTAAGCATAGACTGTGAAAACTGAGTTTCCTTGAGAGCTGCTTGGAAGCCTGCTGGTGTGTGAAGTTAGTGAGCCAAATGGAGTTGTTCTCCCACAAGAACCACTCGGCTGATCCTTCTTCAATATGCCCTTCACCAACATGCAGTGTTTCCTTGATTGAGTTAGCTCTCACACCAATATTTGCGTGTAGAGCCTTTGCATTGAGGGCTATCTGAAAACGGCTGTGGCGCTGAAGTTGCCTGTGAATGTGGAGTTGGTGGCATGTGAAACCCGCATGTGGAGCATTCGTTTGTGTGGGATGCTCTCCAAGCTTCATTTCAGTCCTAGCCATACAAAGGGCACTAAGCATAGAGTGTGAAAACTGAGTTTCCTTGAGAGCTGCTTGGAAGCCTGATGGTGTGTGAAGTTAGTGAGCCAAATGGAGTTGTTCTCCCACAAGAACCACTCGGCTGATCCTTCTTCAATATGCCCTTCACCAACATGCAGTGTTTCCTTGATTGAATTAGCTCTCACACCAATATTTGCGTCTAGAGCCTTTGCATTGAGGGCTATCTGAAAACGGCTGTGGCGCTGAAGTTGCCTGTGAATGTGGAGTTGGTGGCATGTGAAACCCGCATGTGGAGCATTCGTTCGTGTGGGATGCTGACCAAGCTTCATTTCAGTCCTAGGCACACAAAGAGCACTAAGCATAGAGTGTGAAATCTGAGTTTCCTTGAGAGCTGCTTGGAAGCCTGATGGTGTGTGAAGTTAGTGAGCCAAATGGAGTTGTTCTCCCACAAGAACCACTCGGCTGATCCTTCTTCAATATGCCCTTCACCAACATGCAGTGTTTCCTTGATTGAATTAGCTCTCACACCAATATTTGCGTCTAGAGCCTTTGCATTGAGGGCTATCTGAAAACGGCTGTGGCGCTGAAGTTGCCTGTGAATGTGGAGTTGGTGGCATATGAAACCCGCATGTGCAGCATTCGTTTGTGTGGGATGCTCTACCAGGTTCATTTCAGTCCTAGCCATACAAAGAGCACCAAGCATAGAGTGTGAAAACTGAGTTTCCTTGAGAGCTGCTTGGAAGCCTGATGGTGTGTGAAGTTAGTGAGCCAAATGGAGTTGTTCTCCCACAAGAACCACTCGGCTGATCCTTCTTCAATATGCCCTTCACCAACATGCAGTGTTTCCTTGATTGAGTTAGCTCTCACACCAATATTTGCGTGTAGAGCCTTTGCATTGAGGGCTATCTGAAAACGGCTGTGGCGCTGAAGTTGCCTGTGAATGTGGAGTTGGTGGCATGTGAAACCCGCATGTGGAGCATTCGTTTGTGTGGGATGCTCTCCAAGCTTCACTTCAGTCCTAGGCATACAAAGGGCACTAAGCATAGAGTGTGAAAACTGAGTTTCCTTGAGAGCTGCTTGGAAGCCTGATGGTGTGTGACGTTAGTGAGCCAAATGGAGTTGTTCTCCCACAAGAACCACTCGGCTGATCCTTCTTCAATATGCCCTTCACCAACATGCAGTGTTTCCTTGATTGAATTAGCTCTCACACCAATATTTGCGTCTAGAGCCTTTGCATTGAGGGCTATCTGAAAACGGCTGTGGCGCTGAAGTTGCCTGTGAATGTGGATTTGGTGGCATGTGAAACCCGCATGTGGAGCATTCGTTTGTGTGGGATGCTGACCAAGCTTCACTTCAGTCCTAGGCACAAAAAGAGCACTAAGCACAGAGTGTGAAAACTGAGTTTCCTTGAGAGCTGCTTGGAAGCCTGATGTTGTGTGAAGTTAGTGAGCCAAATGGAGTTGTGCTCCCACAAGAACCACTCGGCTGATCCTTCTTCAATATGCCCTTCACCAACATGCAGTGTTTCGTTGATTGAATTAGCTCTCACACCAATATTTGCGTCTAGAGCCTTTGCATTGAGGGCTATCTGAAAACGGCTGTGGCGCTGAAGTTGCCTGTGAATGTGGAGTTGGTGGCATGTGAAACCCGCATGTGGAGCATTCGTTTGTGTGGGATGCTCTACCAGGTTCATTCCTAGATAATGCACTCAAAGGGCACTAAACATAGAGTGTGAAAACTGAGTTTCCTTGAGAGCTGCTTGGAAGCCTGATGGTGTGTGAAGTTAGTGAGCCAAATGGAGTTGTTCTCCCACAAGAACCACTCGGCTGATCCTTCTTCAATATGCCCTTCACCAACATGCAGTGTTTCCTTGATTGAGTTAGCTCTCACACCAATATTTGCGTCTAGAGCCTTTGCATTGAGGGCTATCTGAAAACGGCTGTGGCGCTGAAGTTGCCTGTGAATGTGGAGTTGGTGGCATGTGAAACCCGCATGTGGAGCATTCGTTTGTGTGGGATGCTCTACCAGGTTCATTGCTAGATAATGCACTCAAAGGGCACTAAGCATAGAGTGTGAAAACTGAGTTTCCTTGAGAGCTGCTTGGAAGCCTGATGGTGTGTGAAGTTAGTGAGCCAAATGGAGTTGTTCTCCCACAAGAACCACTCGGCTGATCCTTCTTCAATATGCCCTTCACCAACATGCAGTGTTTCCTTGATTGAATTAGCTCTCACACCAATATTTGTGTCTAGAGCCTTTGCATTGAGGGCTATCTGAAAACGGCTGTGGCGCTGAAGTTGCCTCTGAATGTGGAGTTGGTGGCATGTGAAACCCGCATGTGGAGCATTCGTTTGTGTGGGATGCTCTACCAGGTTCATTTCAATCCTAGGCACACAAAGAGCACTAAGCATAGAGTGTGAAAACTGAGTTTCCTTGAGAGCTGCTTGGAAGCCTGATGGTGTGTGAAGTTAGTGAGCCAAATGGAGTTGTTCTCCCACAAGAACCACTCGGCTGATCCTTCTTCAATATGCCCTTCACCAACATGCAGTGTTTCCTTGATTGAATTAGCTCTCACACCAATATTTGCGTCTAGAGCCTTTGCATTGAGGGCTATCTGAAAACGGCTGTGGCGCTGAAGTTGCCTGTGAATGTGGAGTTGGTGGCATGTGAAACCCGCATGTGGAGCATTCGTTTGTGTGGGATTCTGACCAAGCTTCATTAGAGTCCTAGGCACACACAGAGCACTAAGCATAGAGTGTGAAAACTGAGTTTCCTTGAGAGCTGCTTGGAAGCCTGATGGTGTGTGAAGTTAGTGAGCCAAATGGAGTTGTTCTCCCACAAGAACCACTCGGCTGATCCTTCTTCAATATGCCCTTCACCAACATGCAGTGTTTCCTTGATTGAATTAGCTCCCACACCAATATTTGCGTGTAGAGCCTTTGCATTGAGGGCTATCTGAAAACGGCTGTGGCGCTGAAGTTGCCTGTGAATGTGGAGTTGGTGGCATGTGAAACCCGAATGTGGAGCATTCGTTTGTGTGGGATGCTCTACCAGGTTCATTCCTAGATAATGCAGTCAAAGGGCACTAAGCACAGAGTGTGAAAACTGAGTTTCCTTGAGAGCTGCTTGGAAGCCTGATGTTGTGTGAAGTTAGTGAGCCAAATGGAGTTGTTCTCCCACAAGAACCACTCGGCTGATCCTTCTTCAATATGCCCTTCACCAACATGCAGTGTTTCCTTGATTGAATTAGCTCTCACACCAATATTTGCGTCTAGAGCCTTTGCATTGAGGGCTATCTGAAAACGGCTGTGGCGCTGAAGTTGCCTGTGAATGTGGAGTTGGTGGCATGTGAAACCCGCATGTGGAGCATTCGTTTGTGTGGGATGCTCTACCAGGTTCATTCCTAGATAATGCACTCAAAGGGCACTAAACATAGAGTGTGAAAACTGAGTTTCCTTGAGAGCTGCTTGGAAGCCTGATGGTGTGTGAAGTTAGTGAGCCAAATGGAGTTGTTCTCCCACAAGAACCACTCGGCTGATCCTTCTTCAATATGCCCTTCACCAACATGCAGTGTTTCCTTGATTGAGTTAGCTCTCACACCAATATTTGCGTCTAGAGCCTTTGCATTGAGGGCTATCTGAAAACGGCTGTGGCGCTGAAGTTGCCTGTGAATGTGGAGTTGGTGGCATGTGAAACCCGCATGTGGAGCATTCGTTTGTGTGGGATGCTCTACCAGGTTCATTGCTAGATAATGCACTCAAAGGGCACTAAGCATAGAGTGTGAAAACTGAGTTTCCTTGAGAGCTGCTTGGAAGCCTGATGGTGTGTGAAGTTAGTGAGCCAAATGGAGTTGTTCTCCCACAAGAACCACTCGGCTGATCCTTCTTCAATATGCCCTTCACCAACATGCAGTGTTTCCTTGATTGAATTAGCTCTCACACCAATATTTGTGTCTAGAGCCTTTGCATTGAGGGCTATCTGAAAACGGCTGTGGCGCTGAAGTTGCCTCTGAATGTGGAGTTGGTGGCATGTGAAACCCGCATGTGGAGCATTCGTTTGTGTGGGATGCTCTACCAGGTTCATTTCAATCCTAGGCACACAAAGAGCACTAAGCATAGAGCATGAAAACTGAGTTTCCTTGAGAGCTGCTTGGAAGCCTGATGGTGTGTGAAGTTAGTGAGCCAAATGGAGTTGTTCTCCCACAAGAACCACTCGGCTGATCCTTCTTCAATATGCCCTTCACCAACATGCAGTGTTTCCTTGATTGAATTAGCTCTCACACCAATATTTGCGTCTAGAGCCTTTGCATTGAGGGCTATCTGAAAACGGCTGTGGCGCTGAAGTTGCCTGTGAATGTGGAGTTGGTGGCATGTGAAACCCGCATGTGGAGCATTCGTTTGTGTGGGATGCTCTACCAGGTTCATTTCAGTCCTAGCCATACAAAGAGCACTAAGCATAGACTGTGAAAACTGAGTTTCCTTGAGAGCTGCTTGGAAGCCTGCTGGTGTGTGAAGTTAGTGAGCCAAATGGAGTTGTTCTCCCACAAGAACCACTCGGCTGATCCTTCTTCAATATGCCCTTCACCAACATGCAGTGTTTCCTTGATTGAGTTAGCTCTCACACCAATATTTGCGTGTAGAGCCTTTGCATTGAGGGCTATCTGAAAACGGCTGTGGCGCTGAAGTTGCCTGTGAATGTGGAGTTGGTGGCATGTGAAACCCGCATGTGGAGCATTCGTTTGTGTGGGATGCTCTCCAAGCTTCATTTCAGTCCTAGGCATACAAAGGGCACTAAGCATAGAGTGTGAAAACTGAGTTTCCTTGAGAGCTGCTTGGAAGCCTGATGGTGTGTGAAGTTAGTGAGCCAAATGGAGTTGTTCTCCCACAAGAACCACTCGGCTGATCCTTCTTCAATATGCCCTTCACCAACATGCAGTGTTTCCTTGATTGAATTAGCTCTCACACCAATATTTGCGTCTAGAGCCTTTGCATTGAGGGCTATCTGAAAACGGCTGTGGCGCTGAAGTTGCCTGTGAATGTGGAGTTGGTGGCATGTGAAACCCGCATGTGGAGCATTCGTTCGTGTGGGATGCTGACCAAGCTTCATTTCAGTCCTAGGCACACAAAGAGCACTAAGCATAGAGTGTGAAATCTGAGTTTCCTTGAGAGCTGCTTGGAAGCCTGATGGTGTGTGAAGTTAGTGAGCCAAATGGAGTTGTTCTCCCACAAGAACCACTCGGCTGATCCTTCTTCAATATGCCCTTCACCAACATGCAGTGTTTCCTTGATTGAATTAGCTCTCACACCAATATTTGCGTCTAGAGCCTTTGCATTGAGGGCTATCTGAAAACGGCTGTGGCGCTGAAGTTGCCTGTGAATGTGGAGTTGGTGGCATATGAAACCCGCATGTGCAGCATTCGTTTGTGTGGGATGCTCTACCAGGTTCATTTCAGTCCTAGCCATACAAAGAGCACCAAGCATAGAGTGTGAAAACTGAGTTTCCTTGAGAGCTGCTTGGAAGCCTGATGGTGTGTGAAGTTAGTGAGCCAAATGGAGTTGTTCTCCCACAAGAACCACTCGGCTGATCCTTCTTCAATATGCCCTTCACCAACATGCAGTGTTTCCTTGATTGAGTTAGCTCTCACACCAATATTTGCGTGTAGAGCCTTTGCATTGAGGGCTATCTGAAAACGGCTGTGGCGCTGAAGTTGCCTGTGAATGTGGAGTTGGTGGCATGTGAAACCCGCATGTGGAGCATTCGTTTGTGTGGGATGCTCTCCAAGCTTCACTTCAGTCCTAGGCATACAAAGGGCACTAAGCATAGAGTGTGAAAACTGAGTTTCCTTGAGAGCTGCTTGGAAGCCTGATGGTGTGTGAAGTTAGTGAGCCAAATGGAGTTGTTCTCCCACAAGAACCACTCGGCTGATCCTTCTTCAATATGCCCTTCACCAACATGCAGTGTTTCCTTGATTGAGTTAGCTCTCACACCAATATTTGCGTCTAGAGCCTTTGCATTGAGGGCTATCTGAAAACGGCTGTGGCGCTGAAGTTGCCTGTGAATGTGGAGTTGGTGGCATGTGAAACCCGCATGTGGAGCATTCGTTTGTGTGGGATGCTCTACCAGGTTCATTGCTAGATAATGCACTCAAAGGGCACTAAGCATAGAGTGTGAAAACTGAGTTTCCTTGAGAGCTGCTTGGAAGCCTGATGGTGTGTGAAGTTAGTGAGCCAAATGGAGTTGTTCTCCCACAAGAACCACTCGGCTGATCCTTCTTCAATATGCCCTTCACCAACATGCAGTGTTTCCTTGATTGAATTAGCTCTCACACCAATATTTGTGTCTAGAGCCTTTGCATTGAGGGCTATCTGAAAACGGCTGTGGCGCTGAAGTTGCCTCTGAATGTGGAGTTGGTGGCATGTGAAACCCGCATGTGGAGCATTCGTTTGTGTGGGATGCTCTACCAGGTTCATTTCAATCCTAGGCACACAAAGAGCACTAAGCATAGAGTGTGAAAACTGAGTTTCCTTGAGAGCTGCTTGGAAGCCTGATGGTGTGTGAAGTTAGTGAGCCAAATGGAGTTGTTCTCCCACAAGAACCACTCGGCTGATCCTTCTTCAATATGCCCTTCACCAACATGCAGTGTTTCCTTGATTGAATTAGCTCTCACACCAATATTTGCGTCTAGAGCCTTTGCATTGAGGGCTATCTGAAAACGGCTGTGGCGCTGAAGTTGCCTGTGAATGTGGAGTTGGTGGCATGTGAAACCCGCATGTGGAGCATTCGTTTGTGTGGGATTCTGACCAAGCTTCATTAGAGTCCTAGGCACACACAGAGCACTAAGCATAGAGTGTGAAAACTGAGTTTCCTTGAGAGCTGCTTGGAAGCCTGATGGTGTGTGAAGTTAGTGAGCCAAATGGAGTTGTTCTCCCACAAGAACCACTCGGCTGATCCTTCTTCAATATGCCCTTCACCAACATGCAGTGTTTCCTTGATTGAATTAGCTCCCACACCAATATTTGCGTGTAGAGCCTTTGCATTGAGGGCTATCTGAAAACGGCTGTGGCGCTGAAGTTGCCTGTGAATGTGGAGTTGGTGGCATGTGAAACCCGAATGTGGAGCATTCGTTTGTGTGGGATGCTCTACCAGGTTCATTCCTAGATAATGCAGTCAAAGGGCACTAAGCACAGAGTGTGAAAACTGAGTTTCCTTGAGAGCTGCTTGGAAGCCTGATGTTGTGTGAAGTTAGTGAGCCAAATGGAGTTGTTCTCCCACAAGAACCACTCGGCTGATCCTTCTTCAATATGCCCTTCACCAACATGCAGTGTTTCCTTGATTGAATTAGCTCTCACACCAATATTTGCGTCTAGAGCCTTTGCATTGAGGGCTATCTGAAAACGGCTGTGGCGCTGAAGTTGCCTGTGAATGTGGAGTTGGTGGCATGTGAAACCCGCATGTGGAGCATTCGTTTGTGTGGGATGCTCTACCAGGTTCATTCCTAGATAATGCACTCAAAGGGCACTAAACATAGAGTGTGAAAACTGAGTTTCCTTGAGAGCTGCTTGGAAGCCTGATGGTGTGTGAAGTTAGTGAGCCAAATGGAGTTGTTCTCCCACAAGAACCACTCGGCTGATCCTTCTTCAATATGCCCTTCACCAACATGCAGTGTTTCCTTGATTGAGTTAGCTCTCACACCAATATTTGCGTCTAGAGCCTTTGCATTGAGGGCTATCTGAAAACGGCTGTGGCGCTGAAGTTGCCTGTGAATGTGGAGTTGGTGGCATGTGAAACCCGCATGTGGAGCATTCGTTTGTGTGGGATGCTCTACCAGGTTCATTGCTAGATAATGCACTCAAAGGGCACTAAGCATAGAGTGTGAAAACTGAGTTTCCTTGAGAGCTGCTTGGAAGCCTGATGGTGTGTGAAGTTAGTGAGCCAAATGGAGTTGTTCTCCCACAAGAACCACTCGGCTGATCCTTCTTCAATATGCCCTTCACCAACATGCAGTGTTTCCTTGATTGAATTAGCTCTCACACCAATATTTGTGTCTAGAGCCTTTGCATTGAGGGCTATCTGAAAACGGCTGTGGCGCTGAAGTTGCCTCTGAATGTGGAGTTGGTGGCATGTGAAACCCGCATGTGGAGCATTCGTTTGTGTGGGATGCTCTACCAGGTTCATTTCAATCCTAGGCACACAAAGAGCACTAAGCATAGAGCATGAAAACTGAGTTTCCTTGAGAGCTGCTTGGAAGCCTGATGGTGTGTGAAGTTAGTGAGCCAAATGGAGTTGTTCTCCCACAAGAACCACTCGGCTGATCCTTCTTCAATATGCCCTTCACCAACATGCAGTGTTTCCTTGATTGAATTAGCTCTCACACCAATATTTGCGTCTAGAGCCTTTGCATTGAGGGCTATCTGAAAACGGCTGTGGCGCTGAAGTTGCCTGTGAATGTGGAGTTGGTGGCATGTGAAACCCGCATGTGGAGCATTCGTTTGTGTGGGATGCTCTACCAGGTTCATTTCAGTCCTAGCCATACAAAGAGCACTAAGCATAGACTGTGAAAACTGAGTTTCCTTGAGAGCTGCTTGGAAGCCTGCTGGTGTGTGAAGTTAGTGAGCCAAATGGAGTTGTTCTCCCACAAGAACCACTCGGCTGATCCTTCTTCAATATGCCCTTCACCAACATGCAGTGTTTCCTTGATTGAGTTAGCTCTCACACCAATATTTGCGTGTAGAGCCTTTGCATTGAGGGCTATCTGAAAACGGCTGTGGCGCTGAAGTTGCCTGTGAATGTGGAGTTGGTGGCATGTGAAACCCGCATGTGGAGCATTCGTTTGTGTGGGATGCTCTCCAAGCTTCATTTCAGTCCTAGGCATACAAAGGGCACTAAGCATAGAGTGTGAAAACTGAGTTTCCTTGAGAGCTGCTTGGAAGCCTGATGGTGTGTGAAGTTAGTGAGCCAAATGGAGTTGTTCTCCCACAAGAACCACTCGGCTGATCCTTCTTCAATATGCCCTTCACCAACATGCAGTGTTTCCTTGAATTGAATTAGCTCTCACACCAATATTTGCGTCTAGAGCCTTTGCATTGAGGGCTATCTGAAAACGGCTGTGGCGCTGAAGTTGCCTGTGAATGTGGAGTTGGTGGCATGTGAAACCCGCATGTGGAGCATTCGTTCGTGTGGGATGCTGACCAAGCTTCATTTCAGTCCTAGGCACACAAAGAGCACTAAGCATAGAGTGTGAAATCTGAATTTCCTTGAGAGCTGCTTGGAAGCCTGATGGTGTGTGAAGTTAGTGAGCCAAATGGAGTTGTTCTCCCACAAGAACCACTCGGCTGATCCTTCTTCAATATGCCCTTCACCAACATGCAGTGTTTCCTTGATTGAATTAGCTCTCACACCAATATTTGCGTCTAGAGCCTTTGCATTGAGGGCTATCTGAAAACGGCTGTGGCGCTGAAGTTGCCTGTGAATGTGGAGTTGGTGGCATATGAAACCCGCATGTGCAGCATTCGTTTGTGTGGGATGCTCTACCAGGTTCATTTCAGTCCTAGCCATACAAAGAGCACCAAGCATAGAGTGTGAAAACTGAGTTTCCTTGAGAGCTGCTTGGAAGCCTGATGGTGTGTGAAGTTAGTGAGCCAAATGGAGTTGTTCTCCCACAAGAACCACTCGGCTGATCCTTCTTCAATATGCCCTTCACCAACATGCAGTGTTTCCTTGATTGAGTTAGCTCTCACACCAATATTTGCGTGTAGAGCCTTTGCATTGAGGGCTATCTGAAAACGGCTGTGGCGCTGAAGTTGCCTGTGAATGTGGAGTTGGTGGCATGTGAAACCCGCATGTGGAGCATTCGTTTGTGTGGGATGCTCTCCAAGCTTCACTTCAGTCCTAGGCATACAAAGGGCACTAAGCATAGAGTGTGAAAACTGAGTTTCCTTGAGAGCTGCTTGGAAGCCTGATGGTGTGTGACGTTAGTGAGCCAAATGGAGTTGTTCTCCCACAAGAACCACTCGGCTGATCCTTCTTCAATATGCCCTTCACCAACATGCAGTGTTTCCTTGATTGAATTAGCTCTCACACCAATATTTGCGTCTAGAGCCTTTGCATTGAGGGCTATCTGAAAACGGCTGTGGCGCTGAAGTTGCCTGTGAATGTGGATTTGGTGGCATGTGAAACCCGCATGTGGAGCATTCGTTTGTGTGGGATGCTGACCAAGCTTCACTTCAGTCCTAGGCACAAAAAGAGCACTAAGCACAGAGTGTGAAAACTGAGTTTCCTTGAGAGCTGCTTGGAAGCCTGATGTTGTGTGAAGTTAGTGAGCCAAATGGAGTTGTGCTCCCACAAGAACCACTCGGCTGATCCTTCTTCAATATGCCCTTCACCAACATGCAGTGTTTCGTTGATTGAATTAGCTCTCACACCAATATTTGCGTCTAGAGCCTTTGCATTGAGGGCTATCTGAAAACGGCTGTGGCGCTGAAGTTGCCTGTGAATGTGGAGTTGGTGGCATGTGAAACCCGCATGTGGAGCATTCGTTTGTGTGGGATGCTCTACCAGGTTCATTCCTAGATAATGCACTCAAAGGGCACTAAACATAGAGTGTGAAAACTGAGTTTCCTTGAGAGCTGCTTGGAAGCCTGATGGTGTGTGAAGTTAGTGAGCCAAATGGAGTTGTTCTCCCACAAGAACCACTCGGCTGATCCTTCTTCAATATGCCCTTCACCAACATGCAGTGTTTCCTTGATTGAGTTAGCTCTCACACCAATATTTGCGTCTAGAGCCTTTGCATTGAGGGCTATCTGAAAACGGCTGTGGCGCTGAAGTTGCCTGTGAATGTGGAGTTGGTGGCATGTGAAACCCGCATGTGGAGCATTCGTTTGTGTGGGATGCTCTACCAGGTTCATTCCTAGATAATGCACTCAAAGGGCACTAAGCATAGAGTGTGAAAACTGAGTTTCCTTGAGAGCTGCTTGGAAGCCTGATGGTGTGTGAAGTTAGTGAGCCAAATGGAGTTGTTCTCCCACAAGAACCACTCGGCTGATCCTTCTTCAATATGCCCTTCACCAACATGCAGTGTTTCCTTGATTGAATTAGCTCTCACACCAATATTTGTGTCTAGAGCCTTTGCATTGAGGGCTATCTGAAAACGGCTGTGGCGCTGAAGTTGCCTGTGAATGTGGATTTGGTGGCATGTGAAACCCGCATGTGGAGCATTCGTTTGTGTGGGATGCTCTACCAGGTTCATTTCAATCCTAGGCACACAAAGAGCACTAAGCATAGAGCATGAAAACTGAGTTTCCTTGAGAGCTGCTTGGAAGCCTGATGGTGTGTGAAGTTAGTGAGCCAAATGGAGTTGTTCTCCCACAAGAACCACTCGGCTGATCCTTCTTCAATATGCCCTTCACCAACATGCAGTGTTTCCTTGATTGAATTAGCTCTCACACCAATATTTGCGTCTAGAGCCTTTGCATTGAGGGCTATCTGAAAACGGCTGTGGCGCTGAAGTTGCCTGTGAATGTGGAGTTGGTGGCATGTGAAACCCGCATGTGGAGCATTCGTTTGTGTGGGATTCTGACCAAGCTTCATTAGAGTCCTAGGCACACACAGAGCACTAAGCATAGAGTGTGAAAACTGAGTTTCCTTGAGAGCTGCTTGGAAGCCTGATGGTGTGTGAAGTTAGTGAGCCAAATGGAGTTGTTCTCCCACAAGAACCACTCGGCTGATCCTTCTTCAATATGCCCTTCACCAACATGCAGTGTTTCCTTGATTGAATTAGCTCTCACACCAATATTTGCGTGTAGAGCCTTTGCATTGAGGGCTATCTGAAAACGGCTGTGGCGCTGAAGTTGCCTGTGAATGTGGAGTTGGTGGCATGTGAAACCCGAATGTGGAGCATTCGTTTGTGTGGGATGCTCTACCAGGTTCATTCCTAGATAATGCAGTCAAAGGGCACTAAACATAGAGTGTGAAAACTGAGTTTCCTTGAGAGCTGCTTGGAAGCCTGATGGTGTGTGAATTTAGTGAGCCAAATGGAGTTGTTCTCCCACAAGAACCACTCGGCTGATCCTTCTTCAATATGCCCTTCACCAACATGCAGTGTTTCCTTGATTGAATTAGCTCTCACACCAACATTTGCGTGTAGAGCCTTTGCATTGAGGGCTATCTGAAAACGGCTGTGGCGCTGAAGTTGCCTGTGAATGTGGAGTTGGTGGCATGTGAAACCCGCATGTGGAGCATTCGTTTGTGTGGGATGCTGACCAAGCTTCACTTCAGTCCTAGGCACACAAAGAGCACTAAGCACAGAGTGTGAAAACTGAGTTTCCTTGAGAGCTGCTTGGAAGCCTGATGGTGTGTGAAGTTAGTGAGCCAAATGGAGTTGTTCTCCCACAAGAACCACTCGGCTGATCCTTCTTCAATATGCCCTTCACCAACATGCAGTGTTTCCTTGATTGAATTAGCTCTCACACCAATATTTGCGTCTAGAGCCTTTGCATTGAGGGCTATCTGAAAACGGCTGTGGCGCTGAAGTTGCCTGTGAATGTGGAGTTGGTGGCATGTAAAACCCGCATGTGGAGCATTCGTTTGTGTGGGATGCTGACCAAGCTTCATTTCAGTCCTAGGCACACAAAGAGCACTAAGCACAGAGTGTGAAAACTGAGTTTCCTTGAGAGCTGCTTGGAAGCCTGATGGTGTGTGAAGTTAGTGAGCCAAATGGAGTTGTGCTCCCACAAGAACCACTCGGCTGATCCTTCTTCAATATGCCCTTCACCAACATGCAGTGTTTCCTTGATTGAATTAGCTCTCACACCAATATTTGCATCTAGAGCCTTTGCATTGAGGGCTATCTGAAAACGGCTGTGGCGCTGAAGTTGCCTGTGAATGTGGAGTTGGTGGCATGTGAAACCCGCATGTGGAGCATTCGTTTGTGTGGGATGCTGACCAAGCTTCACTTCAGTCCTAGGCACACAAAGAGCACTAAGCATAGAGTGTGAAAACTGAGTTTCCTTGAGAGCTGCTTGGAAGCCTGATGGTGTGTGAAGTTAGTGAGCCAAATGGAGTTGTTCTCCCACAAGAACCACTCGGCTGATCCTTCTTCAATATGCCCTTCACCAACATGCAGTGTTTCCTTGATTGAATTAGCTCTCACACCAATATTTGCGTCTAGAGCCTTTGCATTGAGGGCTATCTGAAAACGGCTGTGGCGCTGAAGTTGCCTGTGAATGTGGAGTTGGTGGCATGTGAAACCCTGCATGTGGAGCATTCGTTTGTGTGGGATGCTGACCAAGCTTCATTAGAGTCCTAGCCATACAAAGAGCACTAAGCATAGAGTGTGAAAACTGAGTTTCCTTGAGAGCTGCTTGGAAGCCTGATGGTGTGTGAAGTTAGTGAGCCAAATGGAGTTGTTCTCCCACAAGAACCACTCGGCTGATCCTTCTTCAATATGCCCTTCACCAACATGCAGTGTTTCCTTGATTGAATTAGCTCTCACACCAATATTTGCGTCTAGAGCCTTTGCATTGAGGGCTATCTGAAAACGGCTGTGGCGCTGAAGTTGCCTGTGAATGTGGAGTTGGTGGCATGTGAAACCCGCATGTGGAGCATTCGTTTGTGTGGGATGCTCTACCAGGTTCATTCCTAGATAATGCACTCAAAGGGCACTAAGCATAGAGTGTGAAAACTGAGTTTCCTTGAGAGCTGCTTGGAAGCCTGATGGTGTGTGAAGTTAGTGAGCCAAATGGAGTTGTTCTCCCACAAGAACCACTCGGCTGATCCTTCTTCAATATGCCCTTCACCAACATGCAGTGTTTCCTTGATTGAATTAGCTCTCACACCAATATTTGCGTCTAGAGCTTTTGCATTGAGGGCTATCTGAAAACGGCTGTGGCGCTGAAGTTGCCTGTGAATGTGGAGTTGGTGGCATGTGAAACCCGCATGTGGAGCATTCGTTTGTGTGGGATGCTCTACCAGGTTCATTCCTAGATAATGCACTCAAAGGGCACTAAACATAGAGTGTGAAAACTGAGTTTCCTTGAGAGCTGCTTGGAAGCCTGATGGTGTGTGAAGTTAGTGAGCCAAATGGAGTTGTTCTCCCACAAGAACCACTCGGCTGATCCTTCTTCAATATGCCCTTCACCAACATGCAGTGTTTCCTTGATTGAATTAGCTCTCACACCAATATTTGCGTCTAGAGCCTTTGCATTGAGGGCTATCTGGAAACGGCTGTGGCGCTGAAGTTGCCTGTGAATGTGGAGTTGGTGGCATGTGAAACCCGCATGTGGAGCATTCGTTTGTGTGGGATGCTCTACCAGGTTCATTCCTAGATAATGCACTCAAAGGGCACTAAGCATGGAGTATGAAAACTGAGTTTCCTTGAGAGCTGCTTGGAAGCCTGATGGTGTGTGAAGTTAGTGAGCCAAATGGAGTTGTTCTCCCACAAGAACCACTCGGCTGATCCTTCTTCAATATGCCCTTCACCAACATGCAGTGTTTCCTTGATTGAATTAGCTCTCACACCAATATTTGCGTCTAGAGCCTTTGCATTGAGGGCTATCTGAAAACGGCTGTGGCGCTGAAGTTGCCTGTGAATGTGGAGTTGGTGGCATGTGAAACA
>NW_026700076.1:0-49860 GCF_030435755.1 Ochotona princeps
GCTGCCTACTGGGAGTGTGAAGTGGGTGTGTGTGCCTGGACTTGTGCGTTGATGCTGTGATTACCATGTGACGTCATTGGCTGGGAAAGCGACGTGTATCTTCTCGAGAAAGACACACCTTCTGCTAGCTCCTGTGGCACGCGCATGTGTCTTTGACATGTGGATGGTCTCAGCTTGAACAGAAAGAAAGGATTCTATGCATAAAACACTTAATAGATGGCAGTGCCGGGCGTGGTTGTGGGAGGACTTTTCGGGTGGTGGGCTTGCTTCTTTCCCAGCTGGCACGTGAACCAATACAACGGAAGGCATGGAGTAGCGTTACGTTCTGTGCTTTCTCGAAGTCAGACAAAAACTGTCGTACGTCTCCGCAGCCAGCGCGTACGGTTGTGACTTCTGCGTTCCGTGGGCTTGGAACGGCTCCCTTTCAACTGTGGGACTGTTTGACCCTGCTGTATTGCCCTTCTTCCCTAGCTGGGAAGGCCATTCTCTATCCATACATACGTGAACTGTACTTGTTTACGCGAAAGCGCGACATAGCTGAGTAGTTCTGTAGAGGTGATAAAACAAGGTAAGCAGCGATGGCTTTTGCCGGGAGCCTGGCATGCCGTGGTCAGTTTTCAAAGGCAGCAAGCTCCCAGGCTTGGATGTCGCCCTGCAAGAGGTGAACAGTAGGAATAGCTGCAGTCCGAAGGGTGATGCAAGATGCAACAAAAAAGATCTGTGATGCTCTTGTCGTCCGAGAACTGCTTGTATCATGCAGCCTTCATACACAAGCATCTTCGTGCACAAACCTATATGTAGGAGGCTAATGCATTATTTTTGTGTGACTGGAGATTGTCCAGTATATATTCAATCATGTAGCGACAGACACGCAAGTTTAAGCGTACACACATATGTTTATTTCTGCATGTATACATCTACCTAAGCAAATGTGCAGCATCGTACAAAGCTTCTTACATCCATTGGCGCTATTTGGATTGCAGGCGCCGAATCGGTGTCTCCAGCACTACGAGCGGATACCTCGTAAGTCTGGTCATGAGCAAGGACGAGTGAACTGCTTTACTGAAAGAAGGGCAGTATGTTATACACTTAGTATACAGCAATCCAACTAAGAAACACTGGGGGAAGGAAGACACCTGAAAAGATTAGCACATACATAGTCCGAGACCACCTGCACACGTAGAACAACAGGTTTGTAGGGTACCGGGAGGGTTTCATTCTTCCGTACACTGTTTTTAGGAAAAATGCTTTCTCTTGAAAGACGGAGTCGAGAAAGATTTGGGAATTTCTCCATCAGAAGTGGAGACGTCTGTGCGAGACCAGTCAGTCCAAAGGTTCCGGCACCATCAGCTGCACTTGCACTCTTTCGACCTGCCAGCGCCGTACACGCAGAAAGGTGTACACGTACGTATACGGACGTCTAAGAAGCAGACAGGCCTATACACGTGTGCATACGTGTAGTCAAAGGTTCTCAATGCGCCCTTACTTGCAAATTGGATGAGACCAGACCGGTGCCTTCAAAAGTACGTAGAATGGCCTTGCTAGGCTGGAGCTACTGATTTTCTGCTCGCCTCCACTGCGGCCACTGTGCACACTTCGAACGACCTTCATACCATGCACGACTTTGTTTACATACTCAGTGTGACTGTGTATTTCCAAGAATGCGGACACGTGACGACCTTATGTATACACACAATCGCCTGCAGGGACGCGTGCATGCGCTCACACCGCTTACGACAGTGTACGTACGCACCCACGTGCATACACGTCTAGATGCACGCAAGCGCGCACATACACAGGCCTACAGGCTGTCGCGCATGCCCAGAGCCATACATGCAAGCCCCGACCGGTAAGCGCTTCGGTGGATCCATGTGCACACGCATGTATGCACATCCTTACACGGAGCAGAGTCGAGCCGTACGTGCATGCCTACAAATGCACGCACAGGCACTCGTTCACATCTACATCATATACAGACGTGCACGACTACATGTTGTATGTAAGAGCTAGCTTATAATTGAATGTTCGCACTATCCGGCTCCCTGGCCTTGCCTGAAGTACGCTCGACCAAATGCAGTTTCTTGTTTACTTACACTGTCCTATAAGAGCTGATATTCTACGAAGTTGGTTGGGCGAGCATTGTGGTTGACGGGAGTTGTCATTCACGCTCGCCTGAGCGACGTGACTCGCTCCTTTAGAGGAGTCCTTCGTACGCGCGTCCACAGGCGCAGCGGAGGCTTTGAGCGCTCAAAAGTAAGGAAGCTTCTGAGCGCTGAATAATTATGCATACGTTAGGACTTCTTGGCGTTTGTGTGTGTATAGATCTACTGGCGTATATACGGACGCTTAACGGGCTAGGCAGGTGTGCACGTGTCTGCACGCATTATGACTGAACCTTGTGAGCACGTGCGGATGGATCAGTACTTACGCGCTCAAGCGTGTACGAAATTGTGAGAATACACACATGTACTTCTGTTACGCGGCTACTTTAGTGAGTGGGGTTCTTACACGACGGCAGGTCTGACGATCATTAACAGGCGGCTTTTGATGTAATCTCAACACTCCTTAACTACTCTCTGCGCTAGTATACCGCTCTTCGTCTATTTGTCGCAGGGTGCACTTAGGCTGCTCAAAACAAATAGATTTGGCAGTCCGCACTACTCTAGCAGATGCCTTTAATTTACACTCCGGCGTCAGTAGCTGCCGTGCCGTCAGAATTCATCATGATGTTGCGCTATTACTGCAACACAGTTGTTGTGACGCCGTACCCTCTTTCGAAGTGCAAATGGACACACAAGCGTCTACACGCGGAGTTATGCATCGTGGAGTCAGCTCTTCAAGTCTTTTATACTGCTTCCGAAATGAGATGACGGACGAGAAGTGATCTATAAAAAGGGGCACTCCTGTGAGTACGTGCTCCTTCTGCGTTACCTTCACTAGGCCGCTTGGCGCCCCGTGCCTACTATTGTCCCCGCTGCCGCACGTTACGGCCGCGTACATGCAGTAGATCTGCTGCTTTCAACTGCGGCATTTTCCTAACTGTTTATGCACACGTACGGACGAATGTCAACTATCTCTTCCCGCCCACGAATTGGCGGACGCAAGTGTATGGCAGCGCCTGGTTATCAGCATAGAACGAGCGCGCCTTCATATAGTGGAGGGACACAACATGCGACACGAAACTAGGCCGCCTCGCATTTCCAGACCCGTAAAAAATTGTAAGGCGTTCTCTCAACTGCAAACAGCAGCATCGGTCACTTCAGCGCTCGTCCCTGCTGGCTGTTGTGCGCATGCGTACGGGGTACAAGGGCCAGAAGGAAGGCCGCTCTTGTCTACACACTGTTGTGATTGATGATTAGTGATGGTGCTAGACTGTGGCCGTCCGCGACGAAGACATACTCACACAAAAACCACGAGCCCTTGGTTGTACATGTGGGCTAGCATAAAAACACCTCTGCGTAGCCGCACACAATCTTCCAGTAGTAGGCCTTCCAGCAGCAGAGTTTCTCTGTCTTTCCGAGCCCGGCAAACGTCGGAATGCATCAGTAATGGCGTATAACTCAAGGTGGCACTTGGAGCTCAACAGGAGACTTAAGATGCATTCTGCGGTTTCGTGTCTCCCCATCTACCGGAGCGAGCATGCCGCAAGACGTCAAAGGATACCACATCATCGTAGCCGCTCCACTGTACACCCATCGTTGGTGTGTCCCATTAAGATGCACTGCGCATCAAAGCGGCGGTGTTCTGCCTGTCGTGCAGTCTCATCTATCACGCCAGAAGCGCTCTGACCGGTAGCGGTATACGTACTCACAACATTATTCGCACACAAAGGACATCATGAAATTCTAGTGAAGTGCAAATACATCTGTACAATCCAGAAATGTATACATGTACATTCACCTGTACACGCACGCGTCCCTCTCTGTTCGCATACGTCCGTGAGACCATAAAGTGCACACGCATCAATGCAGCGAAGCTATGTCTCTCTCGCGCCAACACTCTTTCGAGCAAAGACAAATATACGCGGAAAGGCTACTCACACGTTTTCGCTTGAGCAGAGGACACGCCTTTCTGATCGGCTAAAGAAGCTATCTCAACCAGTATCTTGCAGGTCTTTACCACCATGCTAAGACAGAAACCCTGTGTTTTGAATGTCCTGCTCACACTTGCCCTGTGACGTCGTTGCAGAACCGGTTACAGGCTCGTAGCTGTTATTATGTTACACGCTCACGTGTACGCCTGCCTCTCTCAGCCAGACGCAGGTTAAGACTATCCAGCGATACGGTGTCCTGCAATTGGGAAGGAGATCTGCACTAGTTGTCAGGCTGCTTGAAACACAACAGGGTGTGGCGACATAATCAGGCAGCTTTTGAAACAATGGAGTGCTTCCAAGACCGGTGTGAGAGCGTCAGTTGAATGAGCAGGTGTTGCACGTGTGTGTGTGCACGTGCGACCTGCACTAACGTGGTTGAGTGACATTACTCTTCCCCGCTTAAATCGATGGCCTGCTGCCGCAAAGCGCACGACGCTGGTGCGGATCAGTGCTGCCGTTGCTGCTGTTCGCGCGACCTGTATGCCTGCTAATCTTCCTGGCGGTTTCGTCACGTCTCCCGCTCCCGATTCAATCATGTGTACGCTTGCAGCACGAATAGCGTCTGCTGCGGCTGTTTTTCGTCCTCCTACACAGAGCTCTCCTTTTGCTGGCGTTCGCGCAGCCGTTGCTACGGTGGCAGGTGAAGACGTCTTTTGAGGTGCGTGGGCGGCGGCTAGCGCAGTTGTCTGCAGAGTGTTCCACAGTGTTCTGATGCGATGTCACAGTAGCTGTCGCTGCTACTGCTGGGCGTGCTGATGACGGTACCTGCAATGCCGCTGTTGTTGCTCTCTCTGGTAAAGGTGACTGTGCTGCTGTTGCTGCAGTGCAGATTGTCGCATCCCCTGAATTGAAGTGCCTCCTGTCTCCGAGTTGTGCTTTTGCGGTGGAGACTATACGGGTCACCTCCTACAAGTGACGAATCTGCTGCCCTTCTTCCTTAACGTCCTAGCATTGATGTATCCGTATGTCCACAGCAGCGGGATCAGCGCTAGCAGGCAGCACTTGTGTACCACTACCGTTTGACAGTAGAACAGCAGCCTCTCTCCTAGTGACAGGCGCAGCAACAGCAGGCGCAGAAGTAAGAGAAAATTTGTTCTTTTATTAGACCATTGTGCGCTGGTGCTGCTGTTTTGCATCGCGCAACCAAACCATGTGAGTTACCGTTAGAACCACGGCCGCCGGACGCTCTTCCGCAGCATTCTTAAGCAGCGAGAGGTGTACCTGCTGCTAGGGCACGTGTTACCACAACTGCTTCAGGAAATTCGGCATGTTATGATGGACGTGCTTGTCTATCTCATTTACTTCTGCTGGTGCCAGTGCTGCTGCTGCTGCTACTAGTAGTAGCCGCATTGCAAACGCACGAGCATCAGCGCCACCAGTATCGCGTCTGTCACATGCGGCTGCATGCAAAGTGACGGACGCCATGCTGCTTCTCAAGCGACACGCAGGAGAGGCTGAACAGCATTTACGCTCTCTCCGTGTATTCGAGGCAGCCAAGGAAGCAGCATCAGAAGCACTACCTGCAAAATCATCAGCACCACTAAACCAGCAGTATAATGCTGCTAGGAGTGCTACGAGCAATACAGCAGGCCGCTGTTTCGAGCATTAAGTGCGCTGCTCTTACGAGCTTCTGTATAGCCGAAGCTATTAGCACCACTCAGACAAGGCTGCTATGCAGACGCGTTGAATTTCGAGTTAGCACGTACGCGCCTGCATGTCCGTGGTTGCTACGTTTCCTTCCTTCGGTCGCTACTGCTGTCTCAGGGCAATGGAGGGCTACAAAACACGCTGTACATGGCTAGAGGGTAGCTTCACAGGGTGTAGCAACAATCGAAGCGCAGCCACTCGCTTCGCAAGTGTGTGAAAACTCGAACTGGAGGACTGTAACGTGTGCTGCTGGAAGAGCAGCAGTACGTGGTTGTGTACGTACAGGAAAGAATGGCGTACTAGAATGACTATCTCTGCAAATGAACGCTCTCTAGATCACGGGAGTGAGGCTATGTGGGCCAGTAGTGATAGCAGAGTTCTCTGTCGCAGCATACAACGTCTCTGTGGCTGCTGCTACTGTTATACAGGGCGCGGTATCAAGTCAGTAGAGAGCGATGCAGTATTCATACTGCTAATATCACCACTAGCTGCACTTGTATCAGGCAGCACATCAAGTAAGGACGGCAGCAAGAGTCGGAGCGGTAGGCGGTGTAGAGCAACTTAGAATACTACCTGCAGCAGTAGCAGCTGAATTAGCAGCAGCAGAATAAGGAACTTGAGTAGTACCACGAGCACCAGCGTGACTGGTAGCAGAAGCAGCAGGTGCTGTACGGCAACGAAGAGGGCGCGCATGGTGGTGGGACGGCATGATCACTTTTTGTTGTTGCAGGTGCATGTTAAGAGATCCGTCGATATTTTGTGTTGGTGAGGATGTGTTGCTGCTGCCGCTGCTGTTGCTGCTGCTGTCGATGCTGTCCTTAGATTCGTTGCTGGTCTGCTGGTGCTGTGCTGCTGCCAGTGGTGCTTCCGCTAGTAGCGCTTTCGCTTCTGCCTCTGCTTTCCATCTCGTTATGACTACTGTGAACTTGTAGCTGACAACACTGCTGCAGCTGCTGGTGCCAACCGCGTGAGGCGCTGCTGCACGCGTCTACACACATCGACGTGTGTAGAGTCCTTTCTTTTACAATGGTACTGGCAGCAGCTTTTGCTTCTTCAGCAGGAAAAGAACTCACATTATCCGTTGCAACCCTACTACAGTTGCTAGGAGAACACAATCCCGCTTTACATACCTCGAGTTCATGGTACTCCGTTTGTCACTGTATGTTCTTCTTCGGCTCCCCGCATCTAGCTTTCTTCCGGCCTCTCCTCTGACTGCAGCAAGAGCTGCACCCGCTTAATTACGCTCTCCTGATGACTGCTGCTCTCTTTTTCTGTGTGTGTCTCTTAGGGCGCTATCCCTACGTACCCTGCTGCATGTATCCTAGCACAACCCTCCATGACGACAAACAACAGGGTTAGCTGCGCTTCCGGGAGCTAGCCGCAGCAATGTCGTTGAAGTAAGGCTATCCGTGCCGATGACGAATGTACGTCAACATCATTTGAAGATAGTGCTAAACAAACAGGAGCGAGAAATCACGAATAAAAACGGCAACGTCAGTCATACGAAATGCTCTCAGATTATAAGAAGCTCCTCTGGAGCTAAAACCGACCCAGTCAGCGTCAAGAGAGTGCGCTCGGAAGAAGCTACTCCATTACTAGCAGAAGCTGCTATTCCTGCTGCAGCAGCGCAAGGGAGAGCTGCTGGTGGTGCTGCCCCTGCAGCATCAGTGGGAGCTGGTACGGCAGTAAATGGTGGTAGAAGGTGCTGCGGCATTGATATAATCTACTGTGACACACCATGTGAAGTTTTTGCTGCAACATTTTAACCAGCCTTTGCGGCGTCAGTTGGAGTTGCTCTGATACGAACTCAAGCTGATGCAAGGTTGACAGAAGCTGCCTTGAAATCAAAAGCAGCGGCTACGCTGTTAATTAAAGCAATCTCACTACTTTTCAAAGCTCGTCCCATACTAACAGAAGGTGCTCCAGTGTTTATAGAGGCTTCTTCGACACTTGTAGAAGTCTGCGCACGTGTTTCGTGTTGTTGTAGTCTTTCCTGCTCTTTTATTGCCTCAAACCAGAACGTATATATCTCATACGTAACCTTCACATCGTCTAGGTGACTATTGCTTCGGTGTAACACACGCTTATTTGGTGGTGATGGTGATGGTGGGGAAGCCGACATCTTATTTGTATCTGAGTTTCTGCTCCTGCTCCTGCTGCTGTTGCTGCTGTTACTGCTGTTGCTGCTGTTACTGCTGTTGCTTCTGTTACTGCTGTTCCTGTTATAGCCAGTGTGGCTGTAGCTGCGTGTGATCTCTTAGAGTGACTTGTGTACTCATCAGTCTGGGAGCGCATGTTGACGCCCTTAGTATTACCAGTGGCTACATTATATTTGCTACCTGGCCAGGCGCTCCGCTGCAACCCCCCCAAAAATATTTTTTGTTGCCGGCAAATACAGCAGTGGCACGAGCAGCAGCAGCAGCAGCGTGAAGAGGCGAGACGAGGGAGAAGAAAATTGTGGGGTTTCGATAATGAAAGAATAGGTAGGATTCCCTCCGGTAAGACCGCAGCAAAAAACTAGGAGAAATGAGCTTGATCACAAGAACATGCAAATGTATACGCAGCAGCAACTAAAGGGGAGTCAACAATCACATAGTGGGTGGAGAGAGAGACTCAGCTGCCGGTGCGGAGAGTCAGAAACACATTGGCGTACAGCAGTAGCATGCTTGTGTCCAGACAGCCCCCAGATAAGCAGAAGGCATTATGATTTTTATGAACAACCAGAACCTATCTACTAGTAGTAGTAGTAGTAGTAAGTGATGATTACTGACACACCCAGACCGTAGTTCAAAAGGAGCAACAACAGCAGCATTAGTACTGTCTTGGAGGGCTGTAGAAGAAGAAATAGCCGTGATATAAATGAAAAAAACATGTTCATACTGTCAACACCGTTTGTTTCTGTGTTGTGCATCTCTTGATCTCGACTAAAGCCGCTGGTGCCTCCAAAGAGTTTCCAGCAATTTGACAGAGTAGAGAAACTCTACTAACACACGCAACGAACAAGTGCTATGCAGCGGGTGCAGAACATGCTGCAGCAGAAGAAGCGACAGTCAGGCGGGTTGATGACAGTGACATATCTCCTCGATTCATGAGTAAGTAAACACATACACACACACATACACGGTGCAACCACCACACGCAGGAGCAGCAGCAGCTGCAGTAGTAGTAGTACTAGCAGATGCAGCAGCAGCACGATGCGCTGCAGAAGTTGAAGGAGACGCAATAGTAACAGGAATAGCAACAGAAGCACATGCACCAGTAGTACTCGCTGCAGCAGTTATATCAGCAGAGCCAGCGAAAAGGGCAGCAATTAAAGCATTTGAAGAGAAGCTGACATTGTTACCAGTGGTTAGGAGAGTCGTATCAGAGAAGACAACACAATTACACGAGCGCACGTTTATAGTACAAGCAGTTGAAGTCCTACACTGCCGTACACTGTAAGACCAGCTACATATGAACAGTGCTGCCGAAGATGCTGTCTCTCTTGGTATACTGCTGTGTCATAGTCTTTTGCAGCCTATGATGTTGCAGTACCGACACACAGGGCGCTTTCTTCACAAAGACGCTTCACGCGTGGAGTTTTTGTTGCGACTGCTGGCGCAGCATGACTCATCCCCGACATCAATTCAAATGATGAAGCCCTCGCAAGTAGCATCTCTTGTTCTAAAGTGTCGCCGCCTTGTATTAGATATGTACATAGAGTATATATATGTATATACATATATACACGTAGCATATATGATATTCTTTGCTGTTGCATAGACGCTTCTGAAGAGATGGCAGTAGTAGTAGTCGGAGGAACACGTTTAGCAGCAGTAGCTAGACAATCACCACAACAAGAAGAACTAACGTTGCCATAATTTGAACTACTGAGCTGTTGTGCAACTGCAGGTCGGGCTGTCACTGCTGCTGCCTTTAGGCTCCCTGCAGTACATAGGTTAGTATTGCATGCAGCCATTTCCTGACTAATGTACCTAGACACCGCTACTGCTGCAGCAATGGAAACCTTACAGTCTCTCCTTACTGCTCCTCCAGCTCCAATTGCTGCGGCTGCGCGTACTGGTGCTTCTAGTGGGGATAGAAATTCTCCTGTTCAAACTTCTCCTCCACCTCCTCCTTCCACTGCTGGTACTCCCGCTCCTTCAGCTGCTGCGCCTGCTCCTGCTACTCCTGTTTCTTAACTGCTGTTGCTTTTGGTGCTTGTGCGGTTCGTATTCCTGCTGGTGTTGTTGCCGCTGCTCTTGCTGCTCGTGAGCTTCCTTCTTCTGCGGTTGCTGCAGCTCTTGGAGCACTTGTGGCTGTCAGAGACAAGAGAAGACGTCAGCCACGGTGCCTACCCCATCAGAAATTTAGTCCCTCTCTGTGGCAAGTGAAGGAAGTAACAAGCAAGACGATCGCGCGCGTAATTAAGGGTCGAGCACGAGGAAGAGCGGCAAGAGGGTTTCATGCAGCTACTAAGTCATGTTGTCAGTCTAGAAGGTAACAAGGGTTGAGGAATTTGCCAAAAGCGGCAGCAGCAGCAACAGTAGCGGGAGCGCCCGCGAAAAAGCAGCAGCAGTAGCACCAGCAAAAAGGTGACGATTATATACATCAAACGAAATCTCCAGTTGTTGTCTATCTCTATAGCATCATGGGGCAGGGGTATAAGGGATACCGCCACCACCTGCTGCTGGTCTTGCTGCTGCTGTTGCTGTTGTTGCTGATGGAATCGCTGTTGTTGATACTGGTGCTATGGCTGCTGCTGCAGCTGTTGCTGTGGGTGCTCCGCCTCCTCCTGCCCCTCTTCCTGAGTGACCCTCTCGTCTTGCTACTGCGAACACCACTTCGAAATCTCATAAAGCACTACCGCCTGCTGCTGTTGACGCTGCACGTGTGCATCACGTCCACCTACTGTTGTGGGTGCTGCATTTGCTGCTTTACGTGTTGTTGCATTTCCTGCTGGATTGGCTGCTGCGACTGCTGTTGGTTCTTCTGTTGTTTTGAACCTTCTGCTGCATCTGCTTGACCGGACCCTATCAGTCGGCCGCCCCTCCCCCTTCCCTCGCGCAGCATGTGATAGACGGTTCGTTCTCCTCACTCGCATCAGTACGTATACACGCGATTGAGGCGTACCGGCGATCTGCAGTTGTATCTTCGCATACCATGTTCAGGTAGACACATCCTCTAGTTACGAAGACTCAGCTGCTGCGTTCCCCGCACGGACAAGTCATCACTGTTTGCTTGTGCTGCGGTTGTTGCTAGTGTTGCCCTCGAGATCGCATCTCTAACTGTCGTGGTTGTGGATGACTATATTATTTCAACTCGGTGTGGAGACCTCTCGAACTCCGCTAGCACGGGTGGTGCTGCTGTCGCTGCATCTGCGTTAGGAAAGAAGAAGGGTGCTGCTGCTGCAGAGACAGCCTGAGACAAAGATGTTGCTGAAGATTTTGCAAAGGGAAGCCGCACGCTTACTGCAGCAACTTTGTCTGGACCTCGCAATCCTCCTTGCAGCTGTAGCATGAGTGTGCTTGCGAAACTGCTACTATTGCTACTTCAGTATCCGCTGCTGCTAGTACTCCTTGTCGTGGTGCAGCAATGTCGTTGCCATTAACTATGGCACCAAACATGCGTCCCATATATATGTGTTTATACTTTCGCAGGGGCGTGAATCACGAGCTTTTGACATTTTGGCTGCTACTACTGCTACTGCTATTGCGCTTGCTTCCAGTTCGTTTGCTGCATCTGCTGCTGCTGCTGCTAGCAAGACAATAGTGGCTTTCCTCGCGTTGAGTGAGGCTGTTGCTAGTCCCTTGCTGCTGTTGTTGCTACCACTGCTACTACCTTCGGGAAGTCCCTTTCCGCTGCTGCTGCTGCTTGTGGTTGCAGCGGTGACAGCTTCACTACTACGTTTATGTAAGTGTTACAGTGGTGTTACTGCCGCTGTTGCTTCTGCTCCTGCAAACAACAGTGCTGCCTTATTGCTATTGATGTTCCTGCTGCTTTCGAAAACGTACGGGTCTCTTGTTATGCTGTGTGTGTTCACAAATACTGCTGCTGTGGTTGCAACTGCTGTTGTTGTTAGAGGTGTTCTTCCTCCATATAACGTGGGCATCGCTTTTGTCATTTGAAAAGCTTTCAGTGCGTTTCTTTGTAATTCGAGCAATAGTAGTTTCTGCTTTAGCAACAGCAGAACACTTGTCTTCTTTACTAGTGCTGTTGCTGCAGGTAATAGACTTCCAGGATGTAATGCTGCTGATGAATACATTTGCTAAACTGAAGATGCAGCAGTCGTGCAGCGTTCGTGAAGAGCAGCCTGTGTCTCCTCCCCAGCGTCACTTCCTGCACTTTAAGGATCCGTTACATAGAGGCAACGGTGGCAGCAGCAGCAGGAGCAGTGGCAGCAGCAGCAGGAGCAGTGGCAGCAGCAGTAGCAGTTAGCCCACAAGCAGGGTCTGGCGATAGCGTTGTAGGCATTGGGAAGAGGGTTCCATGGATATTCACATGCTTTTGTTGTAATAGATATCATGCATTCGTTTGAAGAGTCGTTTGCTTCTGCTAGTGCTAATGCTACCGCTGCTGAGTCTGGTCCTGCAACCAGCTGTTTTGGTGCTGTGGGTGCTGCTGCGGTGGCTTCTGCTCCTGATGCTGTTCTTGTGATCTCGTCGCTGGTGCTGCTGCGGTTCCAAATACTGCAACTGCTACTGCTGGTTGTGCTGCTCTTGTTGTTCCTGCTGACGTAGTTTCCACTATGGCTGCTGTGCTTGCGGCTGCTGTTGTTGTGGCTGTTGTTGCTGCAGCAACATCATTCACGGCACTTGTCCACGCCGCTGTGTCGCTGCTACTACCGTTTTTACTATTCGTAGCGCTATTTCTACTAATACTACTACTAGTAGGATTGATACTATCACTACTACTATAACTACTCTCATTGATACTGGTAATTGCCCTATGAGATGTAGTAGACTCATGTTTCAGCAACTGGTCCTTCGTTGTTTTCCAAGAAGATATTAATATACACATCTGATGCTGCTGTTGTTGCTAGCGCCATTGACAGTATCATTTTTTCTTGTGTTCGTGTAGTCATCATTAAACGATTCGGCTTCTCTGCATGAGTTGTTGCTGTTGCAGTTCAAGCTCCAATTGTAGCAATCTCTCCACCCCATACAGGGTGGTGGCAGCTGTTGCTGTTTTTGAGACCGTTGCTGCTGTGACCCCTACCCCAGCAGGAAAAGCAGATACTTTCTCTACAGTGTTGCTACTACTACTATTACTATGACTGACCAATACTACTTCTACTAGTATTACTACTACTATTGAGATCTAAACTATTACTACTGAGTTTTTAGTATCAGTCAAGTTTCCCCCGTGATGTTCAGATGATTTGTGAATCTCAGCGTATGCTGCTGCTGCTGCTTTTAGAAACGTTGCTGCTGTGAAGCCTCTCTAAGAAGGAGAAGCTGAGACGCTCTCCTCAAAATGCTGCTACTTCGATTACCATTAATACTACTACTACTTACACCACAACTCAAATATGGTTGTTATCAGCACCACTACTACTACTATCACTGCTATTACTGATAGTTTCTCCGTAATATATGGACGACTAAATGGAGCTCTGTTTGTTGGTTGCTCCCGCTGCTTTAGCAACCGCTGTGACGAGTGCTGCACGTCATTTTCCGCGTCGAGGACACTGTAGTGTGAGGCCGTTTTCATTCTCTAGAGCAGCCACAGCAGCAGGGATTGTCTTTTGTGTGTCGATACTAGAAGTGACAGGATCTTTGATAGCAAGCAAAGCTTTCGTTACAGCAGGTTCTTCTCTCTTCCCTCTCTCTCTCTTTTACAACTGCTATTTCTGCTTGCATTATCACAACCTTCATTAACATGATTCACACAGTCATTAGTGTCACTGCTGTCTTTCAATGACGTACCACCACCACCACCACCAGCAGAACTATTCCTAGTGTTGCTGCGAGAGTTTGATTTACTTCTTTCATTAGTGCCTCGTGATTTTCAGTGTGGAGAACTCTATCTGTTGATGGTTGGTGGCTTGTGTGTTGATGTCTTTATTGCTGCAGTGCGCTGGAATTCAGAAAGTATCTCCAAAGCCATCGCGTGTGCAGCAGCAGCTTCAGCAGCTGCTGCCCTTGCAGCGGCTGCTTCATTAGCGGCAGTACGTGCTGCTTGTGCTGCATGCACTGCTGCTGCTTCTGCTGCTATTGCTGCTGCAATTGCCTTTCCGTTAGAACGTGAGATCTTTGCGTTCATACGTATGTTTCCAAGTCTTCTCACTGTAAAACCACCTGCTCCTGCTGCTGTTGCTGTTGCTGCACCCGCTGTGATTGCTGCATTCGTCTCACTACACGGAAACTCGTCTGCTTCATCGTAGCATGCAGCAAAGACATCCTTGTTGTGCACTGGATTCATGTTCCCTGTCCCAGTTTTTTCTCCGTCCTCCACTCGTTGACTTCTCTGTTGTTGCCGCTGCTGTTGTTGCTTCCCTTGCTGTTGCTTGTTGCTGCTGCTGTTGCCGTCTCCGCTGCTGTTGCTGTTGATCATGTTGCTGTTCTCTTGAAGCTCGTCGCCTCAACAATCGCTGCACTCTCTGTTGTCGTTGGTCCTCTTGCAGTAGCGTAGCATACTGATTATATAGAGCCCTAGTATCACAGTTATACAGTTGCATGTTACTATCACTTCCATACAACTCTGCAGCTGCAGCTTCCCAGTAGCACCCATACTGCTTTGATGCTGCTTCCGCCATTGTTGCTGTTGCTCCTGTTGCTGCTGTTGCTGTCGTTGCTGTTGCTGCTGTTGCCTCTCCACTTGCTGCAGCAGCTGCTGTTGTCGCTTCACTGTTGCCTACACGCCCATTCAAAGTCCCTCGGGTGCTTCGGCGGAGTCTCTGTTGTTGTACCAGAGGCACTCCTCCTCTATTATTATTATTACTACTACTGTTACAACTACTACTGTTATTACTACTATTAATATTAATACTAGTGTTACTACTACTAATGGTACTACTACTACTACCATGTGCTGTTGTTGTTGCTCTGCAGGTGTTGCTGCCCTTTGCTGCTGGGCGCCCTCCTGCTGTCTTAGCAACAACGTGATGTCCATTACCAGTAGTATTTTTACAACTATTACATTCACTAGTAACAGGCGTCCTAGCACTAGTAGACTTAGTAGTATTAGTATTAACAGTATTACCAATAATAGTATTCAGCACACTGTTTTTGTTATTAGTTGGGGCTGGATTAGACGAACATCCTGCAGTAGGGTCCAACGTAGTAGCGGTACCAAACGTTGTTGACGAGGACGATATACTATTGAGACGACAACTACGCAGAGGTGTTGCTCTAATTCGAGTTCTCTTTTCTGTTTTTCTCTTTCGAGAAGTAGATGAAGAATGAGTGCAGGTAGCGGCCGCATTAGCAATGGCAGTAACAACAGCAGCTTTACTAGCAGCACCGGCGGCTGCAGTACTCGTAATAGTAGTAGTAGTAGCAGCACCCATATCATAGACACCTGCTGCTAGTGTACGACCCGTTGCTGCACCAGCTGCTATTACGCGTCCACCAGCAGCATCTCCCTCTTTATATACTGCTGTTTCTGTAAGGTGTTTGGCGCGTCGAGTGCTGTTATATCCACGAGAACAAGAAGAGAAAGAAGAAGAATTATGAGCAGAAGTCCGCGTTCTTGATGTCTCAACAGTGGAAAGCAGTAGCGGTCCTATACAGTCATAGAAGCTGGAGCTGTCCACGACAGTCCCCCGCGGTGACGTAGTAGTACTAGTGGCAGCTGCTCTTTCTGGATTAGAGCAGCAACACGTAGGAGTAGAGTATGTACACACTTCACATTCCCTTTTATTACTATTATGATCATCACTACTGCGACTACAAGCGCTCCTGTCATCAAGAAGACGTTCTGTGTTCCCATAGTCTCTCATAGTATAGGCTGCTCTTGCCATTGTTAATGCTTTCGTCGTAGAAAAGTGGAGGGTTTCGCTTTTCATACATTTTTCTTCCTCTTCGCCGTTTCCCCCTTCTGTTTGCTCTTCTTGTTGCAATAATGCTTCGCGTCCTCTTTTCTCTGTTTTTGTCTCTCCCCTTCTGCTAATTCGCTGCTGTACGAAGTTCGACGGGTATAATAGATCAATGCTTCTTGCTATGCTGTCGTTGCTGTCTTTCCAAGCAAAACTATCACCACGCTCATTATTGTGTGTCTTGTTGTCAGAAAAGTTTTCTCTACGTAAGAATTGGCATGGGTCATGTCGAGCGCCTGAGTGGAATGTTTGCATGCGTCTACAAGCAAAGTAAGGACACTCTTTGAGATGACGCTGCTCTTGAAAGAGGAAGGGCTGTCGATCGCTTGACCTTCCAAATTCTAGGAAATGACGTAGTCGGTGCAATGCATCTTCATTTAGTCGCCAGTATATCTTTCTCGTATTCAGTAACTCCTCTATTTTGTGGGTAGAATACCCTGAACGGTCATCAGCAGCTTGATAGTATTGTCCTATAGGTAATCTCCACCTGTACTGCTGCTGCTGCTGTCGCTGTCGTAGCAGCAGACGTAACTGCCCAGGCGACACCGTCATCGGAGACTCATCACTTGATACATCGTCTGTAGGAGGAAGGATCTCTCCACTGCTACTCTTGTTGCTGTAGCTATGAGTTTCTCTTTTTCCGCTGCTGTGTTGAGACAGAGAAACGCCGTTTCCACAACTTGGAGGCTGCCAGACATCGACAGCAAGTGGGAGACAAAATAGTTTCTCCTGCTGCTGCTGGGGAAGTAAGGAAGTTGCGGCACCAACACTACTACTACTACCTCCACAATTACTGCTACTACTACTGCTACTTCCAACAGCAGCCGGAGATGCAGCACTCGCATAACACAGTAATCCACAAACACCTCTTGAACGTAAGAAATGGAGCACTGCATATAACGTGTTCCAAGACGTGGTATCGAAACCTGATCGCCTCCTGGCTGTATTTGATGACAGAGCTTGCAGCTGGTGCTGCTTTTTCTCTGCGTGCAGTGAACTCGGTGGTACGAGGGGTGATAAAGTTTCACTGTGGAGCTGTGCTTCTGTTTGCATTACAACGGTGGTGGAGGGGCACACAGTCCCACAGGAAGACCCTTCTGCGAGGCCTAGGCATATAGATGCTCCTGCTGTGGTTGCTGCTGCTGGTGGCGCTGCTGCTGCTGCTGGTGGCGCTGCTGCTGCTGCTGGTGGCGCTGCTGCTGCTGCTGGTGGCGCTGCTGCTGCTGCTGGTGGCGGTGCTCTTGCTGCTGCTGGTGGCGGTGCTGCTGCTGCTGCTGCTGGTGGCAGTGCTGCTGCTGTGGGCGGTGGTGTTGCTGCTGTGTGTGTTCCTACTGCTGCTGCTGGTGCCGATGTTGCTGCTGCTGCTGTAAATGCTGATGCGGCAGTTACTGTTGTTGACGCTGTTGCAGCAGCAGCACGACTGCCCGCAGAATTATGGCCACTAATGGAGTTGCTCGGTGTCAGAGTGGAAGCGGAAGACAATAATTTCGCAGAAAAAGGAGAAGAAGTAGCAACAGCAGAAGAAGCAGCAGCATGTGGTATTCCGTATTCACGTGCAAGTATTGCTGAAGGCTCTTGAAAAGATAAAAGTACAGGAGCTTCTTCAGTAGAGAGGGTAATAGGGAAGACGCACTTACCAGCACCAGGCACTGCGCATGCAGAGGGGCTTGCAGACGACAACTGTGTGCGATATGACTTCATATTTGTGTTTCGCAACACCAACCCCACAGCAGCAGCATTCGTACTCGTATTGGTAGTATTAGTGGTAGTAGTAGCAGTAGCAGCCTCAAGAAGAGGAGGAGAAGAGACGAGAGGCGTAGTCGTTTCCTTCATTCGTCCTTGATGAGCGTTTGCATGCGCCGTTGTCCCAGCAGCAGTACGTTTCGTGGAAAGACTCAAAGAAAGGGTAGAAGTCACTACACCTCCTTGAGTCTTGCAGCCGAGACATGTGGGAGTGAAGTCGTATGTAGGCTGGGATACTAAAACAGGAGGAGTCTGTTTGAGAAAAGAAGGAGGAGAAGAAGCAGTATTCTTGAGAGCAGCGGCAGCACCACCATCACCACTGCCGTCTCGAAGAGTTGCTACAGAAGTTCCAGATGACAGGAAGAAAGAGGAAGAAGAAGAACTTCGGAGGAGCGTTTTTTTCGGTACCATATCTAATGAATCTGAGGCAACAGGTGGAGCAGCAGTAGAGGCAGCAGAAACAGTAGTAGTACAAGCAACAGCAGCAGCAGTAGTAGAAGCAGTACCAGCAGCAGCAGCAGTAGCAGTGGCCGCAGCAGTAGTAGAAGCGGCTGCAGTAGTAGTAGAAACGGCAGCAGCAGTAGAAGCGGCAGCACTAGTAGTAGAAGTAGCAGTACTAGTAGTATAACCAGTCTCACTATGTAGGAAAGTGGAGTGAGTAGTATATACACCATCGTCAATGGCAACAGTACGTTGCGGCGCCCCAATAGTAGTAGTAGTAGTAGTATCTGGGGGTGCTGTATATGAATGTGATGGAGGCATGCGATGAAATTGTGTACAAGCACTCTGTGTACTATTATTCTTTTCGCACTGTAGAGCGGCCATATATCCGTCCTCATACCAACTTGCAGCAGAGCTTCGATTCACGTGTAATTCAAAATCAGAGGAAGACCGGATGAAGTGTAAGAAAAAAGGAGACTGTCGTGAGTGACTGCGTCCAGCAAACAGCGGGGCAAGGAAAAAGAGTTGAGATCTCTTATACCGACAGCTCTTTTTTGCAGCAGCAGCAGCATCAATTACAGCATTGAGTAACTCAGGTTCCAGTCGAATACTGTTGTTCTCCTCTTCCTCGTCTTCAAAATCGGCTTCCTCTTCCTCATCTTCTTCCTCGTCTCCGTCATCGTAGTCGTCTTGTGAAGGAAAGGCTTTTCCATCATGAAATTCTGATAGGGAGTTTATTATGTCATTGACTGTTGTGATAGCGAACTGCATGGAATTCTCCGCTTCCTCAATTCTATCTTCTTTCTCCCCAGTACCAGTGGAACCACCACCACCGCCACCACCATCAGCAGCAAGCGCAACAGCAGCAGGAGTCATAAAAGGAGCAGCAGTGACAGAAGAAGAAGAAGAACAACAGGAAGGTAAGGAGGCAGCAGTAGCAGTGCTTGTTGTAGTATTAGTGACGTCGCTAGTTGCTGTTAATGCCAGCATTGCTGGTGTTGCTGTTACAGTTGTGGCGACTGCTTGTGAGGGTGTAGCTACTGTTGTTGCTGCTGGTGTTGCTGTTACTGTTGTGGCGATTGCTTGTGAGGGGGTACTAGTAGTAGCCTTAGAATAGTGAGAGTAGTGCTTCTTCCAATAAGACGGTGACATGAAAGGGCTGACATCTTCTCTCATATCTGCAGCATAGTCAGAAACCGTGTCTACAGTCAAAAAGGATGCCGCAACATGTGCAGCAGACGTCCATATATCTGCGTCTGCTTGGAACGAAGCATGCACCGGGAGGCCGGCACTAACAGCAGCAGCAGCGGCAGCAGGTGTCGTACAACGAGCGGCACTGCTTGAAGAAGAAGCTGCTACTGCAGTACTATTGGGGTGTGCCTGATTTGCAGACAATACGCTACCGTACACATTTGTAGAGGAAGTGCTTTGTTCCCCCGCTGCTAGTGATGTTTTCTCTGTTAATATGTCAAGCGTGCCAGCAGCAGCAGCAGCAGAGAAAGCCGCGCTACCACACGGAAGACTTACAACTCTCTCGTTATTACACATGTTCCTAATCGCTGGTGAATCTGGGGCTGAAAACGAACCAGAAGAGAACGAGTTCGAAAAAGAAAAAGAAGCAGCCAAAGGTGAGGTCTTCGTAGACGTAGTATCACCAGAAAACAGCCTAACGATCTTTTTTTCGTTATACATGTCGATCTGTGGTGTATTTAGAGTGGATAAGGAGAACGACGAATGCGGAGAGGTAGACAAGGAAGAAGTTACTGTAGCAGTCGTTTCAATATGTTTACTAGTACTATTGCTACTGCTACTATCCCAGCTTGTAGACGTCTTCACGAACGGCGTTTCCATCAGGGAGTTATATGGTGCTGATGGAACATCAGGAAGTTTAACTGAAGGGGTCAATGAGCACATTAGTGAATTCTCCACACTGTCAGCGGCTGGTAGTACTACTGTAGATGAGTCGAGAGCGGGCATTCCTGCTTTTGAGGACAGTAAATGGGGTACTACTGGTGCCGCTGCTGCTGCTGCTATTGCTGGTGCTGCTGCTGCTATTGCTGGTGCTGCTGCTGCTGTTGCTGGTGCTGCTGGTGCTGCCGTTGCTGGTGCTGCTGCTGCTGCTGCCGTTGCTGGTGCTGCTGCCGTTGCTGGTGCTGCTGCTGCTGCCGCTGTCTTTGGTGGTGGTGGTATTGCTGCTGTTGTTGCTGCTGCTGCTCCTGGTGTTGCTCCGGGTTCGGGCGTTGCCGATGCTGTTGCTGGTGCTGTTGCTGCTGATAATGCTGCTTCAGCTGCTGCTGTTGCTGCTGCCATTGTTGCTGGTGTTGTTCCGGGTGCAGCTGTTGCTGCTGTTGCTGCTCTTAGTGTTGCGGTTTCTCCAGTTATTGCTGTTGCTGTTGCTAACGCGGAGGTTGCTTCTGCTAATGCTGCTTTTGTTGTTGCGGTTGCTAAGGTTCCATCAATGTTGAAAGTGGTGGAAGTAGAGAGAGGTAATGCACGTGGCGTAACAGCAAATGTATTGACAGCAGGTGGTGTCTGCCCCGGAGAGGGAGTAGTTGGGTCAGACACAGCAGCACGTGGAAATACCAAAAAAGAAGCGAATGATGAAGAGAAAGTTGGAGCAGAAGACGATGAAGACGAATTCGCTGGAGATGGAGAAGAAGAAGGAACAGCATGAAAAAAAGTTGAAAGGGTGGTAGGAAAAGAAGTAGTAGTAGTAGAACCAAAAGGAATAGCAGAAGCAGTAGTAGAAACTGCAGAAGGAGTAGACGAAGGAGTAGTAGTAGTAGTAGAAAGAGCAAAAGAGGGAGAAGCAGTAGGAGAAGCAGTAGGAGAAGCAGTAGTAGCAGTAGGAGGAGGAGTAACAGCAGAAGAAGAAATAGTGGTAGTAGTACGTGCAGGAGAAGACGTAGAAGAAGGAGTAGAGAAAGGAGTAGTAGTATTACTACTACTAGGAGTACTAGAAGAAATAGTAGTAGTAGTAAGTGCAGAAGTAATAGGAGTACAAAACGAAGTAGTAGTACTAGTTATAGTACTAGAAGAAAAAGTAGCGGAAGACGTAGCAGGAGTCACAGCAGAAGAAGAAGAGGGACTGGCAAAAGGAGAAGTATTAGTAGTGCTACAAGAAGGAGTAGCAGACGAAAAAGTAGCAGAAGTAGTAGGAGCAGAAGAAGAAGGAGTAATGAAAGGAGTAGTAGTAGTTCTTGTACTAGAAGAAGGACTAGCAGAAAAAGAAGTAGTGGTAGTAGTAGTAGTAGTATGAGCAGAAGAAGAAGGAGTAGAGAAAAGAGTAGTAGTTGTGGTATTAGAAGAAGGTGTAGCAGCAGAAGTAGCAGTAGTAGTAGCATGAGCAGAAGAAGAAGGAGTAGAGAAAGGAGTAGTAGTAGTTCTTGTACTAGAAGAAGGACTAGCAGAAAAAGAAGTAGTGGTAGTAGTAGTAGTAGTATGAGCAGAAGAAGAAGGAGTAGAGAAAAGAGTAGTAGTTGTGGTATTAGAAGAAGGTGTAGCAGCAGAAGTAGCAGTAGTAGTAGCATGAGCAGAAGAAGAAGGAGTAGAGAAAGGAGTAGTAGTAGTCGTACTCGAAGAAAAAGTAGTAGAAGTAGTAGTGGTAGTAGTAGTAGTAGATGAGCAGAAGACGAAGAAGAAGTAGAAAAAGGGGTAGTAGTAGCAGTAGTACTACTAGCAGAAGGAATAGCATAAGCAGAAGGAGAAGTAGAAGTAAGAGCAGAAGAAGTGGAAGAAGAAGAAGAAGAAACAGTTGGAGGAGAATGTTCATCTAGAAGAGGTGATGAAGACACATAAAGTGGGATTGCTGATCCCCTTTGATTAGCACTAGTGATAGTGTTATACCCAGAGTCTCTATATTTAGAGTCTTCTGTCATAGTCCCTGCAGGAAAAAAAGTGGCAGCAGTTATATTAGAAAAACTCTCTGTGAGTATTGAGAGTAGAGTGTCACGTGAGACATATATAGATGAACAACTGCTTTCCACAACTTGACGAGCAAGTTACAACAACAGAAGCAGCAGCAGCAAAAAGCGACGTAGCGGCAGCAAGCGCACTAGCGGCATCAAGTGCAGCACACGCAACAGCAGTGGGGCAAGAGCAGCAACAGCAGCGGGGCAAGAGCAGCAACCGCGGCATGAGCAGCAACAGCAGCATGAAGCAGCAGCAGCGTGAGCAACAGCAAGAGCAACACTGGAACACTGAACGGCTTCTAAGACATACGTAGGGGGAGTGGTAACGCTGCGCACTCGCAGCAGCATGAGGAGGACGAGGTGGAGCAGCAGCAGCAGCACCAGCAGCACCCGCAGCAGAGCAACACCAGCAACAGCGGCACTAGCAGGAGCTGATGCGACTGTTAGAGCATCCTCACAAGCAAAGTAGTACCACAAGAAGGGCACCCAGACACTACGCTGTAACAACAGCAGCAGCAGCAGCACGTGCAGCTCCAGCAGCAGCACAGAATGCGACTGCTAAGGCGTCACCAGCAGCAGCAGCAGGAGCAGGGAAGGTGGTGGGTGACCAGTGCTGTATCAACAGCAGCAGTAGCTGGTGCTGCTGAAGCGACTCTGAGAGCATCCTCGCTTGACGCAGCAGCAGCAGCACAAGACTGAACCCGTTGCAAACATTCGAGCGGCAGCAGCCGCAAAAGGAAGAGGAGCAGCACTAGCAAGAGAGAAGTTTGGGCATGTGAATGCCTAACAATCACAGGAGTAGCATCAAGAACGAAGCATCTCGCTGTCGAAAGCAGCGGTAGCAGCAGAATGGGCGGCAAACATTATGGCATCAGCAGCAGCAGCAGCGAGAGCAACAGTAGCAGCGCCATCGACAGCAACAGTAGCAGTGCCAGTGACAGCAACAGTAGCAATGCCAGCGACAGCAACAGTAGCAATGCCTGCGTGAGTAACAGCAGCAGCAAAGAGAAAACGTCTTGCCAGTATTATTATTAGTTACATCATCGAAAGCAGCACTAGCAGCTATAAATCCGACTGCTAACGCATCAGCCGCAGTAGCAGCAGGGAGGTGGTGGAGGTGGCCATGGCTACAGTCGTATTACACAACCGCAGCAGCACGTGAAGCTCCTAATACCCAACGGGACAGCACTTGACTACAATAGCAGCAAGAGTGGAAGTAACTATTGAAGCAACGGTAGCACAACAAGCAACAAGAAAATGGCTGCTGACGCACTGACAGCAATAGCACAAGTCGCTTCTCCCGCTGCTCTCCTGCTGCTCGCATGCTGTTGCTGGTGTTCGTACAGTCCCCCCTGCCGGGGGGGCGGCTGCTGCTGCTGCCGCTGCTACGACGTCATCAGACGGCGGCAACAGCAGACGGACTAATCATCATCATCAACAGCAGCAGCAGCACGAGAAAGCAGTCACCTGTAGCCACAACCACAGCAGTCACACGAGCCCCGCGTAATTACACGTTTACCTTTGCAGAGGAAACGCTGCTGGGCACTACACGAATAGAACGAGCGCGGACCTATTGGTATATCCATGTTGGGCTTTGCTATTGCTATCGAAGACGTCCTATGGCCGTGTACAACGGAAAGAAGTTGCTGCGCGTCTTTGGAGAGTTGACGTGGACACGGAAGCAGCAGCCGCCAGAGGGCGTCGTCCATGCGTGCCGCTGCTGCTTTCGCACGTTCTTCTTCATATGCAGCATTCACAGCCACACACAACTTTTTGTAAAGCTGGCGCTGCTGGCGCTGCTTCTCCTTTCCCATTCCCCTAAGTAATTCATGGTATTCCTGCTTTTGACAGAAGTCTTCTGCTGCGTCAAAGCGGTGCTGTCTTTGTTTCTGAAAGCATCCCTCCTCCTCCGTCTGCTGCTGCTGTTGTAGATAATGCTGCAACAGCAGCCAAAGTCTTCTTCTTAACCTTCTCCTCCTGTCAGTCCTCTTCCGCGCTATGCATCTCGTCTGCAGCGACTCCACGCTCCTCTCGCCATACGGCCCGGAGTAATGCTCTGGCAAATTGAATTGCTCCTCCTGCTCATACCAATCACAGAAACATAATAGAGAGCTACCAGCAGCACCACAATCTCGTAATTCCATGGCTGCGTTCCCCGTCCAGTCAAGCATATACTGATCATCTATTTCCTGCGGTGCTGCTACTGTCATTCTGCCTGCTGTAGTCCCGCTTGCTGCTCCGGTTGCTGCTGCCATTGCCGTTGTTGCAATAGTAGTAGTAGCAGTAGCCGTGCGTTCTCTGTCGCCAGAACTGCGGCTGACTTTCAGATCACAGACACGCTGCTGAGTTGAGCGTGCTGCAGGTAGAAAGGCACTCGAGCTGTCCTGCTCCTTGAGACACTCCCCTGCATGCAACAGTTGTTTCGCAGGTTGCTTCTGCTGCTTTGGCTTCGAGAATGCGGGGAGCATCTCTCTTGCTGATGAAGCAGAAGAAGCAGCATCCGCTAAAGCATCTTCGAACGCTACCGCAGCTGGAACGTCTCCACATGTCAGCGCTTCACCGCCTTTCTCAATCGAAAATGCATGTCCATCATACACTGCTGCAATTGTTTGAGGAGTTTTTTCTCTTCCTACTGTACAAATCGTCTTCCTCGTAGCGCCTAACAGTGAAGCACAAGATAGTGATTCTCCCTTCTTGTTGATGAGAACGCATACATCTCTGTGCTCTTGGTGTTGCTGTGCTGCTCTTGTGTTGCACGTCATCGGCCCTGTGGCGTTTGATGCTGTTGCCGCTTCTGTTGCCTGCTTCGCTGCTGCTGCTGGTGCAGCGCCTTCCTTTGGACTAGCACTTGTCACTGCGCCCTTCGCTGTTGCTGCTACTGCTGCTATTGCCTGTGTTCTGCCTCTGTGCTGTTTCCCCGTATGAGCGGATACAGAAGCAACAGCAGCATTCGTTGTCGTGGGCCACATGCCCAACTGTTGTTGCTGCAAATCTGCTCCAGGAAACTGCTGCTCTTGCACTTGGAGCGTTGCTGCTGCCTTTCCCAACGATTTTCCTCTGCGCCGTATGTCTGCTACAGGTAATGCTCGAGGGGCCCGTTGCAGTACTACCACTTACTCCTGTAGACGCTCCGATTACTTCACCTCCTTCTAGTGTCTCTCCTACCAGTCCATTTAATCGCTGTCGCTTATTATTATTACAACTATTGCTGTAAGCACTAACATCACTTTGCTGCTGCGGGTACTGCTGCTGATAGTGCCGCTCCATTTCTGAACTCTTCGGTGTGATAATATCAGAGCGACTCCTGACAACACTGTTGCTCCTCCTGCTGTCGCTGCTGCTGTTGCTGCTGCTGTTGCTACCGTTGCTGCTGCTGCGGTTGGTGCTAGTCCCACCCCCGACAGACCAGCAACCTGCAGGCGTACGACCACGGCGTTTTGATGACCTTGTGCTAGCACCACCTTTCTCACAAAAATGCATCTCTGTTGCTGTTGCTGCCGTTGCTGCTGTTATTGTTGCTGTTGCTGTTGTTGCTGTTGCTGCTGTTTTTGTTGCTGTTGCTGCCGTTGCTGCTGTTATTGCTGCTGTTGTTGCTGTTGCTGCTGCTGTTGTTGCTGTTGCTGCTGCTGTTGCTGCTGCTGTTGTTGCTGCTGTTGCTGCTGCTGTTGCTGCTGCTGTTGCTGCTGCTGTTGTTGTTGCTGTTGTTGCTGTTGCTGCTGGTGTTGCTGCTGTTGTTGCTGTTGCTGCTGTTGTTGTTGCTGTCGCTGCTGTTGTTGTTGCTGTTGCTGCCGTTGCTGCTGTTATTGCTGCTGTTGCTGTTGCTGCTGCTGTTGTTGCTGTTGCTGCTGCTGTTGCTGCTGCTGTTGTTGCTGTTGCTGCTGTTGTTGTTGTTGCTGTTGCTGGTGTTGCTGCTGTTGTTGCTGCGTCCTTCGTTGCATGGCTATAACTACGCACAGAGACGTCAGACGCACCATGTTGCAACGGTGTTTTTGCAGTCGTTTTCGCCTGGCGAGTGGCTTCAGCCGTAGGAGCAAGAGAATCAGCAGCAGTATTTTTAGTAATGCAAGCAATCGTCTTTTTGTCGAGCGATTTCGGAAGAGAACAGGAAGAAGAAGCACTAAAAAATGAAGAGGAATCAAGAGAAGATGCACGTAATACTGGTGGTTCAATGCTACATGCGACAGGAGAGGAAGAAGAAGAAAAAGAAGTAGGAAACGAAGAAGCACAAGGAAACAAAGAAGCACGAGCATCTGTAGAAGAAGCTGAAAAAGAAGTATTGCGTGTCTGGCTGCTCGAAAGAAAAAACAACGTTGCCATCCTGGGGGGTAGGCAGCACCGTCTTCTCTCCACATTCTCTTGTGGCAGCAGATACACACGGCGTGATTTCGTTCACAGCAGCAGAGACAGGAGCAGCAGAGCTATTTGCAGCAGCAGCAGGGCTATTTGCAGCAGCAGCAGCACGGCTATTTGCAGCAGCAGCAGCAGCACGGCTATTTGCAGCAGCAGCAGCAGGGCTATTCGCAGCAGCAGCAGGAGGAGGAAGAGTTGGCATGGTGTTCTCTTCTCTTTCTCTTTCTCCTTCCCTTTCTTCCTTGTGCCTGTTTTCAGCAGCAGCAGCAGGAAGCAGCCGCATGCTTAGTAGCTTTGATTCCCACGTAGGCGAATACGAAGAAGAAGAGGAAGGAAAACAGCGGTGGGCAGTGCATGCAGCAGAGGATCTTAAATCACTAACAGCAGCAGACGTATTTGCAAGAGTAGGACTGGAAGAGTTATATACTGCGCTGACAATTGAAGGTTGTACAGAGACAGGAAGAACAGTATCAGAAGTTCTTAAATTATTAGACGTACCACTCGTGATATTAGTAGTACTCATCGTACAAATAGTTGTGGCAGAAGTAATACTGTTATTATTACTATTAGCATTGCTACTATTTTGTGTTGACGGCATGTCGATGCTCTTGTGAGTATGTTGTGTCTTGTTCAGACCTCTCAGCAACGTCAAGCGTTCGTAGTGCGTACTAGTTGTTGCAGGATGTGTATGAGCAGCTACTCCATTATACTTTTCTTCTTCTTCTTCTTCCAGTTCTTGATGTCTTCTTCTCCGACTACTACTACTACTACAGATATTACAATTATTACCATTACGACTGCAGCAGGAATCATCAATGCTATCTTTGTGGGTTGTGGCTGATGTGCTAGAGATCGTACTACGAAGACTACAACTACTACTAGTTGCTGTTGTTGTTGGAACAGGAGTCGTACTCTCAGTGTTTGTATTAGTAGTAGTAGTAGTAATATTAGAAGCCGGAGTCGGAGTTGTTGTTGTAGTAGCGGTAGTGCAAGTATCACTTCTAGTAGTAGTGGTAGAAACAGCAGTAGCTTTGGTAGCTGTAGTACTAATAGTACTAGAAGAAGGGTTAGTATTGGTATTAGTAGTGGTACCACTAGTAGTAGTAGTAATAGAAGGAGTTTTCCTAGTGGTTTGTGTTGTAGTTGTAGTAGTACTGAGGCAAGGAATGGCTGGAGTATTCGTGATAGAAGTAGAAAGGAGTTGCTGGAAATGGTGGGGTTGTACATTGCAGTTGTGTTTCTCACTGAAGATGGTGTTAGTCACACACGAAGGCAACATATTAAATTGCCGTGGAAAGACCGATAGTGGTGGCGTAGGAGTCAAAGGAGGAAAAACATTCAAATAAAGAAAAGGAGAAGGTGCTGATAATATTATTTGATGTGGAAACGACTCAAACTTTATATATTTCCCACCCGATGTAGCAACTGCAAGTGAACTCGGTACTAAGTGGAGTGTCCCGCCCACAACCCTAGAGATGTACGTGGATGGGAGAGCTGCTGTCAGCATATCAGAGCGATACGACGGACATGGTGCTGCTACTGCTGTCATATTAGAAGAACCAGAAGCCGATGGTGACGATGGTGCTGGTGCTGCCGTTATCGTATTGCAACAATGAGAAGAAGGAGGTGCTGCTGCTGCTGTCGTCATACTACAGGAACACGAAGGCGGTGGTGCTGCTGCTGTGATATAGGAGCAATATAAAGGAGATGGTAATGCTGCTGTTATCCGATTATTAGAGGAAAAAGGAGAGATAGATGGTAGACCAGCTCTCATTAAATTGTAATGATGTAAACGAGACCGTGCTGCTGCTGCTGTTGCTGCTGTTGCTTCTTCTGCTTGTGCATCTGGTACACTACAGGTATACGGAAAAGATGGCTTCGATGCTCTTATATCAGAGAAGTATTCAAAAGAGTAAATTGCTGCTGACCTATCAGAACGAGAAGAAGATAGTATGGGGGAGGAGGAGGAGGAGGAGGAGGCTGATATATTAGTAAGGCATTTATCCTTCTCAATATGAACGGATGGATTTTGTACACTGTCAAATACAGAAGGAGGAGAAGACAGAGAACCTGGGCCATTATCAGCAGTACTACTAGTGCAATTAACAGATCCTACTGCACTATCGTTGATAGAAAAAACTAGTACTACTACTACTACTACTAGAACTACTACTCCTACCACTAGTAGCAGAGCCTACTGCACTAGTAATACTACTACTACTACTACTATTACTCGTAGTACTATTACTACTAATACTACTACCACCACAGCCTGCTGCACTAGTAACACTCGTAGTATCACCACTACTACTAGTTCTAGTAGCAGCAGAGCCTGCTCTACCAGTAAACCTAATACTATTGATGGTACCAGAGTCTGCTTCACTACTACTAATACTACTACTAGTACTGCAACTACCACTACTAGTATTGCCAGAGCCTGCTGCAGTATCAGTACTATTATTATTATTACTACTACTACTGCTTGTACTACGACTATTACCAGAGCCTGCTCCATTACTATCAACACTCTTCACGCGTTTATACTCTAACTTGGAGCTCGAAGTCAGTACATCTTCCTGTTTCGTTGTTGCACCAGCAGATGCAGTACCAGTAGTAGTAGTAGCAGTAGTGGTAGTATGACTATGAATGAGAGTAGAAGTGGAGAATCCTGTGAGGTAGTAGTAGTAGTAGCAGTAGTAGTAGTAGTAGTTGGACTAGTAGTCCTACTTGCTGGTGTTGGCGGCGGAGGAGTAGTCGTAGTAGTAGTAGTAGTAGTATTAGTAGAGTGGCGGGAATCGTATGAGATATTGGTAGCAGCACCAATAGGAATAGATGCAGCAGCTTCTGAAGCAGCAGCCTCAGCAATAGGTACAGCAGCCGCAGTAAAAGAAGGAGAAGAAGATGAAGAAGAAAACGCAGCAGCAGCAGCAGCAGGAGCCAGCAGCACTAGAAAGCAATGGAACGAGAAGCAGCAGAAGCATTATAATGCTTGATGGAATCGATACAGAGGAAGAAGAAATAAAGAAGAAGAAGAGGAAGAGGAAGAAGAAGAAGAAGGCGTATCATAATTTGAAGAGAGACCGAAAGCTGCAATTAGTTGACGTGGGTGCTGCATGGCTTTCTGTATGTAGTCACATTGACCTGCACTTAAACATGTTAGAAGTTCTAGAGGCAGTATTGCAGGTGGTGATAGTAGTGACTGGCGACGCTCTTCTCCACCGACGGGCCTCAAACTGTCTTTCTTTGCTATTTCTTCAGTGCTAAAAGCTGCAGCAGCAGCGGCAGTAGTACTAGCAGCAACAGTAGCAGCAAAAGGAGCAGCAGTAGCGATGGCAGCAGTCGCAGTAGGAGCAGTAGTAGCCGCAGCTCCAGCAGCAACGGCAACATTCGAAGAACGTTTTCCCCGAGTACGTGGAGTCCCGGCAAGGGCAAGGGAAGTGCTCTGCATGCTCCTGTCGAAGCAACACACACACACACACACGCAACAGTAGCGCAACGAAGAGAAAACAAATGACGCAGCACGGTAGCACAGGCAGGAGAAAGTAGAAGAAGACGGAGGAGGAGAAGACGAAGAACAGCAGCAGTCTTGAAGCGATTCAAAAGTTTTTTTCCTAAAAGCACTATACAGACTACACAACCGCGGTGTAGCAGCAATACGTGCTGCCCGTACATGTAGGACTAGTCAGTACTACTACAGGAGGACCAGCAGTACTGAAAAGATATTTCAACCTGAGACGAAAGAGAAGATAAACTGATTTTCTCCTCTTTTTTTCACAAGCTTAAGAATTAGGGGAAGATCGACAGGGACAGTCCAAGCGGTGGAGCATACGTTGCGCAGAACGCAACTTAGCAGCAAAAGCAGCAGAAGGCAGCTCAGCGGCAGAAGCAGCAGCAGCAGTAGGAAGAGGGAGAAGAGGAGAAAAGCGATGCACCTCAGACGCAGCAGAAGGCATTCGTAGGTAAGTGAAACGCAAGGGCGAGCGCGCAGGCGCCCTTGTTATATACAGACTAATTGTCTCTGTATGGACATGTAAAGAAAACGCGAGCGTGCTCACACTCTTTATATATATATGCATAGAGAGAGAGAGAGCGAGTCCCTCTATGTATATTTTACAACAAAAGCGAGCGTACATACACTTTCTCTATATATATGTATACAGAGATAGCAATTTGTTCTACATAGCCTTGTACAGCAGAAAGGGCGAGCGTGCACGCACTTCTCGTATAAGTAGACGTATCTGTATCAACATGTACGTCCATATATATCCAGAGGGGAGAAAAAGAGCGTCTGTGTGTGGTAAAAAAAAATTTCATATCTTCATTTCACCATCGACAGAGACAACTCACAGGCTCAATAATGTGCGCGTGCGTGCATGTCTGTAATAAGTATGTCCGTCGAAGGGTGGGGAGGGGGAGGGTTGTGTACATGCTATGTAAGAAGTATGCCTGTGTGTATATATGTGTGCATACTATCTGATAGGTATATCTCTGTGTATGTGTGAGCATAATATGTACGAAGAGTGTCTGAGTGTATGTGTGTATGCACAAATACATGCGCGCTCGGACACTACTGTTACGCCCTCGTATAGGTGTGTGTGCGTGCCGTGTTCTACGCGCATAAATGTGTGTGTGTGTGTATGTGCGTGTGCTTTATGCGCATGTACATGTCTGTGTGTATGTCCGTGTCTTGATGATAACATATGTGTGTGTGTGTATGTGCGTGTGCTTTATGCGCATATACATGCGTGTGTGTATGTGTATGTGTGATTTATGTGCATATGTGTGGGCGTTTGCGCGTGTGTTTTAGTATGTGCATATATGTGTGTGTATGCGTGAGTGGTTGTATGTGCGTATATGTGTTTGTCTGGTCAAGTCGTTTATGCTCATATAGAGGTGTGTGTGTGTGTGTTGTGTGCGTGTTTTGTGCGCATGCAAGAGTGTGTATGTGTGTATGCATGTCCTTTATGTGCCTGTATGATGCGTGTGTGTGTCTATATGTGTGTTCTAGGCGCATATACGTGTGTGTGTGTGTATCTTTCATGCATACGTATATGTGTGTGGGTGTGTATGTGTGTGTGTGTGTGTGCTTTATGCGCATATCTGTGTGTGGGTATTATATGTGCATATATGTGTATGTATGTGTGGGCGTGTGTGTGTTCAATGCGCATATATATATATATGTATATGTGTGTGTCTTTCATGCACATGCATATGTGTGTGTTCGTGTGTGTGTTGTATGTGCATGGATGTGTGTGTGTGTATGCGTGCGTGTGCTTTATGCGCCTATTTGGGTGTATATGTATATATGTGTGTTTCAGGCGCATATATATATACATATATATATATATATATATATATTATATATATATATATATGTGTATATGTGTGTGTATATGTGTGTGTTTATTATGAGTACAGTTGTATACGTAAGTGTGTACTTGCTGTGGAAAACTTTATGAAGATGTATAAACAGCGCCTACCTCAGTAGCCGAGACTAACTACTGCAAACACATATACACATATGATATATATACATATTTGAATAGTTATACATATATATGTAAAACCTTCACTCGCTCTGTGATACACATACACAGAATTGTCGTCCTCGCCATAAATACATGTATACATATAGATATATACAATACATGCATATACAAAGATGTATTATTCTTACACATTCCTCTCTAATTCTCTTTCTCCGTGGAATATGTGTATTAGTAATATACACAAACCAGTTTATCCTATAAACATATAGATATGTACATATTTGCATACAAAACTCCAGTACATGTATACAGTGAGAGAGACAGAGACGCAGAGAAGAAGAAAGAATAATATCATCAGACAAATCAGGAACCGGTGTATAGAAGTGTAGGGGTTCATAGGAAGCGCGCTCTCTGCGTCTGTGTGGTTGATCTCACAAAGAAAGATATCCGCAGGGAGAGAAAGGAAAGAGGGTGGAACACCAAGAAAGCGAAAACATACCGAAGTCTAGACGTGAGACGTCTATCCCCCATTCTTTCTCCAGTAAGACGCATGCAGATGTGTTAGTATCTTCATAATTAGAGCTCAGAGTTTCTTCTTCTTTACGCAGTTTCTGCTCAGTATCTTTTCTTGGGTGAGAAGGTATTTTCTTGGCACAGCACTACTGTAAGTAGCAAGTACTGAGCTGCCTTCTACTCGTACCCCCTTCGTCTGCTCGTTGTTTTACATGTGCTGGTATATGCATGCACAGACTGCTGCGCCTGTCGCAGCTCTTGTGGCTGCCGCTGATGTGGCTGCTGCTGCTGTCGCTGCTGCTGTCGCTGCTGCTGTCGCTGCTGCTGTCGCTGTTCTTGCTGCTGCTGGGCTGTGGCTGCTGCTGTGGCTGCTGCTGCTGCTGTGGCTGCTGCTGCTGCTGTGGCTGCCTGCTGCTGCTGCTGTCGCTCGTTCTTGCTGCTGCTGGGGCTGGCTGCTGCTGCTGTGGCTGCTGCTGCTGCTGTGGCTGCTGCTGCTCTGGCTGCTGCTGCTGCTGTGGCTGCATGTACGGCGTTCCGGAGCGCTGTTGCGGTGGGAGTGTAGTTGTGATCAGTTGCTGCTGCGTATGAAAAAGAGACTTCGCAGTCAGTGCTGCTTTGATAAAATTGGTATGTTGCCAGCAGAGAGGAGGCAGCAGCACTTGCAACGGTCTTACACGATTTAAAGGGAGGGTGACATACTGGCCCTGACCATCGTGTATCGAGACAGGCTTACTAGGAGTTGCTGTTGTGGAAGTATTTTCAATAATATTGTTACTATTACTACTACTGCTGCTGCTCCTTCTTCTTTTTGTTTCTGGTAAGCTTCCTCTTGGTTACTGCTTTTCCTTCTTCTGTGCTACTACCTTCTTCTTTCTCTTCTGCTTCTTATGATTACTAGCATTATTGCTACTACTGCTATTATTAGTGCCGGTAGTAGCTATTATTACTATTATCATAGCTGCTGCTCGTGCTTCTCTTCCTTCTAGCGAAAGAGCTCTCCTCTACTATCACTACCTCCTCTCTCTACGCTACTACTACTACTGCCCCGTCTTTCTTCTTTTTCTTCTTGTCACTGCTAGTAGCTATCGTAGCTACTAGGATTTTCATTCTTTTGATTGCTGCTTCTTCTTTGACTTAACGAGGACCTTCTCTTTCCTATCACTAGTACTCCTCTCCCTATGCTACTACTGCCTTCTTTATTCTTACTTTTAGGAAGAGTAGCAGTGGTAGTAGTAGTACTACTACTATTGCAACTACTACTACTACTACTGCGGATACTACTACTGTCATTACTATTAGTGTCCCTATGGCCAACGACGCCAGTGAAAAGCCCGCTCTTACGTTTATTATCACTCTTGCTGCTGCTGTTGTGCTTGCTGTTCAGGCTTTGGCTACTACTGGTGCTGTTGCTTCGGATCGTTCTTTCTACTTCTCCTCCCTCTCTTTTTATTTTACCTGTCTTGCCTCCTGCAGCAGCCGCTGCTTCTGCTGTTGTCGCTACTGTTGCTGAAGATTTTCCACGTGTTTCTTGTTGATTTTTTTGTTATTAGTGCAAGTCGTATTGCTACTACTACTACTACTTCCTCTATTGCTGGTGGGATGCCCTTTGCTACTTTTAGTGCTATTATTATTACTACCACTACTACTGCTGCTGCTACCGAAGGATGTGTTGTGTATGGGGCCGCAGTTACGACTCCCGCTGTTCACTACTGTGCTGGGAGGTGTGCTGCTGTTTTGTATGCAGCAATGCAACTTTCACTTTCGCTAGTAAGAGACCGTTTTGTAACTGCTGCAATTCGGACTGTGATAGTCGCCAATCACTAATACTGCTACCACAGTTACTGCTGGGGACATGTATATTGGACAAACAACCGCCAAAGCGACCACTGCTGTTGCTATTGCTGGGACAGCAGCTGCTGGTGTTACTCGGGTGCTGCTACTGCTGGTGCTGCTACTGCTGGTGCCGCTACTGCTAGTGATGCTGTTGCTGGCGCCGTTGTTTCTGGCGCTGCTGCTCCTGCCGCTTGCTGTTCCTGGTGCTGCCATTGCTGGTGGTGGTGGTGCTGCTGCTGCTGTTGTTGTTGCCGCTGTCATTGAGTCGCCTGCACGTTGCCGCTGCTGCTGCTGCTGGTGCAGCGTTTGCTGCGCTAATAGACGTTTTTGTGTGAGGGCTGCCTTGGCTTCCTGAAGCTGCTGGGGACGCTGCTGCCGCTGCTAGTCCACATACTACTCCATGTCGTGTTGCTGCTGTCATAGAAGCAGCAGCAGCAGCAGCGCAGTAGCGGTAATTAAAACCGCAGGAGATTGCTGGTAGCCATGAGGGTAGTGCTGCTGCTGCTGCTCCGTCTCCACGTTCGGGTATGTCAATTGCCATAAATTCCACATACATACACACACACCTACACACACACACTCTTACACATACACGCACACACTCAGACAATCTAGCGACCGAACTAAAAAAAATTCCACAAGCAAAGTTTTCTCTCTTCCTAAAAAAGTTCCTTATCCCCACAAATTTACTAAGAATATATATATATATCAGTATATACATCTATATATACTATACTGCTATGTATCTATCTCTATCTATATCTATAATTATGTGTATCAATTCAAGTGTAGATATACATGGGTATACAGGAAATGAGAGACATAGTCATAGTATATATAAAACATGTATATATATACTATATGCATACATATATATATACATATGTACATATGTGTGTTTCTACACAGACGCCTATAGAGGAAGTTCTGGGTAAGTACACTTTATTATTCTTCAGACGTATTCAACAAAGAAAAGGTCCAACACGTACAACAGTACTGCGGGTGCAACGTGCGCTGAAAAAAATATATGTATATATACATATATATACGTGCGCTCGCAGTCGAATGCAATGTGACTCTGTATATATATTTCTCCATATCTATGTGTATATGTGTGTATATATGTCTGCTTGCATTCGTATGCAGATGACTATAGAGTATTTTCTTTACTACAACGTGATGTGGGCGGGCAGCAGATATATATATATATATATATATATGTATATATATATATACAACGTGATGTGGGCGGGCAGCATATATATATATATATACATATATATATATGTATATATATATATGTTTCGTCTGCTTGCATTCATATGCATATGAGTATAATATATATAGTGTATGTATATGTATCTTTGCATAAGATTATAAATCTATACTTATATATATGCATATATATATATATATGTGGGCTTGCATTCGTATGCATATGAGTACAGAGCATTTTCTTTATATGGACGTGAGTATGTGGTGGGCTGCATATATATGCATGTATATGTAGATACACGAATGATGAATTGTTCGTTCGTATGTACATACATATACACATACACATGAGGTACGGATACATACACATTTACGTACTCATACAAACAGATGCATTTTACCATTTGCTTGCGCACTTGTACACACACATACACATACAGAGCTCTATCACCACACGAGCATATCCGCAACACAGGCATACGCATATTCACACACATATATGGATATACGCACACATTATAGATGTATATATATATATATAATACAATTCTTACACATACACATAGACATATATACTACACACACACCCAGAGATATATGAAAGAAGGGAAGATCTAAGTACAACAGGTTTCGAGTGAAAAAACTCAAGCAGCGTTGCTCAGAAGTGATAGCAGCCAGCAGCAACAGACAAACTCTCTCTTTTGCTGCAGGAGCACCCAGTGTGCAACTCCGCTGTTGTGCAGCAGCAGCAGCACAGAGAGAGAGGAAGATAGAATAAGTTTGCTTCGCACGAAGTCCGCAAACTTTTCTCTCCACGCAGCAGGCATGCATGCATAGCGTTCCCCACCTTTTTTCTCGATCTGCAGCAGCCCCGTTGCAGTAGCAAAGAATGCGAGGAGAAAGAGAGAGGAGACATGAGGAAGGAACGCTGCCATCGTTTTTGATCGCACAAAAAGAGAAGAGTAGAAGAAAAGCAGCACGCAGTTACTTCCACGTCCGACGTCTCCCACATGTCGAGCTCTATCGCTTGTAGTGTTGACTTCTCTCCTAATCATAATGATAATAGTAATAGAAGGAATGACCACTACCACCACCACCATCGCCTATACGTGTGTAGGCTGGAAAAGAGAGCACTCTACGAGGACTCTACTACTAGTAGTGAATACGTCTCACTACTACTGGTACTAAACATATCTCAATCTATCTAACATTATAGTATACCCCAATACTAGTAGTGTTCTATATACTATGCGAACACGTCACTCAAACGAGTCTCATCTACACATTATACTATACCCCAATACTACTAGTGGTCAATATACTATGCACGCCACCCAGAACGAGAGGTATATACCGCAACTCACTAACATACATAAAGCCCCGTATGAGGCTGTCCTACTGTATATATATATATATGTACACCAGTCACACATACATATATATTGTAGTACTAGAGTAGTGCATGTCTATTTATGTTGTGTCCGCCACACGGAGAGATACACAAGTGTTTATAGCATTTTCGCAGACGCGGTGGTACTTGCAGCAGTAAAACGTCAACGAAAGACACACAGAAAGAGAGAGAGGCAACATGACCGTCTTCCTGTTCGAGGGCCGTATGAAACGTTGTACGAGAGACTCAGCTCCTTCGCTCTCTCTCTCTCTATATATATACATATATATATATATATATACATATATATATATATACATATAGTATATATACATATATATATATATATACATATATATATATATACATATAATATATATACATATATATATATATATATACATATATATATTATATATATATACATATATATATATATATATATACATATATATATATATATATATACATATATATATATACATATATATATATACATATATATATATATATACATATATATATATATATATATATACATATATATATATATATATACATATATATATATGTATATATACATATATATATATATATATATATACATATATATATATACATATATATATATATATATACATATATATATATATATATATATACATATATATATATACATATATATATATATATATATATATATATATGCATATATCAACATCAGTTACATATTGTAGTACTACTAGCAGTAGCAGTTGTAAGTATGCAACTGTTCTGATTATGATGCAAGTATTATGATGCCCTTACATATATATATTTATATATACATCTATTGATATATGTACATATGTGTATATTATGAGCATATACGTCTATGTTGTGATGAAATCTTTTGATATTGATATATATTGCTACTACATGTGTTGCTGTGGCCTTCTACTACTGTTCCACCATAGGTGTGTGTCGGTGTGTATGTGATGCCATCATGTGGTTATACCCTCACGTACGTTTCTATTTGCTTTTGAATCTACAGTTACATGTATAATACTTCCCGCATATGCTTACTATATATGCACAAGTGTAATACAGTACCCCCTGATTATAATAATACTTACATGTGTGTTACCATGCCTTTCTACTACTATACATATATGAGTTACAATGCTCTGTGTAATCACACACATATACAGGTTATAAGCACTCCCGTAAATATATATACTAACATGTCATCTAATGCCCTCCTCCTAATACAATAATAATAATAAACTTTTACATATATTATTATAATAATGTATACACATACTCATCATAAACACTGACATGTATTATGATGCCCTATACTCATATATATATATATATGTCTCTCTCTCTCCTCTCTCTAACAATATCCTCTTATTATACTTGAGCACCTTCTTACATGTGGTATACTGCTTTCTTATTATGACTGTATACATATACGTATGTTTTAAGTTCCCTCCTAATATTATAGTGATATACTTACTTGTGTTATAATTTACGTCTATAGTCAAATACACATACATGTGTAATACAATTATCTAAAATGGCTATATAGATATAAGTAATACTACACATATACACATACTAGACTATAGCACCTTCGCTGTTATACTTGAGCACTTACCTTGTGTTGAAATGTACGTCTATAGTCAAAAAGACATACATGTGGAATACAACTACCTCCAATGGCTATATATATATATATATATATACCCATATACACATGTAAGATATAGCACCACATATACACAGGTAAGATATGATAGCACCCTCTCATTTATACAAAAGCACTTACTTGTGTTGTAATGCCGTACGCTACATAGTTACGTAAGTGTTCTGAAGCCCATGATCTATACGTGCATGTAGTGTGAGATTGCTTTCTCTGAAAGTACACATACATAAGCTGTAATACCCTCTTTTTATATTTGATAACTTACGTATGTTATAATTATCTATGATATTTATTTATATATATACATACATGTGTTGCTTTGCTGTCTTAGATGGCCATACATACACACATATATAGTATCTCTCTCTGTCTCTCTTCTATATACGCAGACACCTACATGTGTTATACGCCAATCGCAGTGACAAGCACACGTGTTGCATCTTCTTCACCTCCTGCCGTCATATCAACTTCGACCCATACTCCTGGGAAAATCCCTCTCGTTCCAGTAGACGCTTTTGCAGCTGCTGAAGCATTGCACTACGAAGCTGCTTCTTCTTCTTCACATTTTCAGAATGCACGTACTGATTCTTCTGCTGCTGAACCAAAAGGCTGATGCCGCTGCTGCTGCTGCTCCTCTTCACAATGCTGCTGCTTGTGTTGGTGACTCTTCCGCTGCTGCTGCTGTTGTTCCTGTTGCTGTTGATACTGCGATGTGGCTGTTGCTGGAGAGAACACACACGGTGCCTCTCAGAGAAAATGAGTCTGCTTCAGTCGTAGTTGTGGAGTTTGGTGGGAATGCTGGAGTAGTCATACTTGGTAGAAACACTGGTCCCTCCCCATTCCCACGTAAATGCTGCGGGCTCAACATTTGTGACAGCCACTGCAGCATGATACTTTCCAAAGAGTTTTTCCAGATCTCTTTTCTGTTTCGCTGCAGGACTATTATGCTCGTTCGGTACCGCCGTAATGCGATGCTGCTTGACATGCTGTTGCTGCTGTTGCAGCTGCTGCAGCGACACGCAAGGAAAACCGTGCTCTCTACATATACTAACACCATCTTCTTTTTCTTCCTTTTTCTTCTTCGTCTTCTTTATCACTAAGAAGTCATTCTCTTTATTACTCGTAACGGTGGCATTACCCTCCGATTGCTTTCCACCTCCTCCTGCTGTAGCAGAAGCAGCATCAGCAGAAGCACCGTCAGCACAAGCAGAAACAGAAGCACCACTACCAGCAGCAGAAGTGTCGGCAGCAGCAGCAGAAGTGTCGGAAGCAGCAGCGGAAGTGAGGGAAGCAGCAGCGGAAGTGAGGGAAGCAGCAGCGGAAGTGAGGGAAACAGCAGCGGAAGTGAGGGAAGCAGCAGCAGAAGCGTCGGCAGCAGCAGCAGCAGTGTCGGAAGCAGCAGCGGAAGTGAGGGTAGCAGCAGCAGAAGTGTCGGTAGCAGCAGCACAAGTGTCGGCAGCAGCAGCAGAAGTGCTGGAAGCTGTAGCAGAAGTCTTTATATTAGCAGAAGCACGAGAAGATGAAAAAACATTACCTATTGTGTCATTCTTACTGTTACTCTGACTATCACCTGTATAAACTACTTCATCTTTAATACGAATATTCGTGTCTATTAACATTAAAACTCGACCACCCGTCTCCTCTGATTGATCCCGTATATCCATCATTGTTCGTATCGTCTTCAGTAGACTCTGGTACAGTTACGACGTCTGCTGTTGCTGCAGGTATTGCTGCTGAGAGATGTGTACTGGCCTTCTTGTGGATCCGTCTACGGGTATACTGAACACTATCAGCTGTGTGGGGCGGTGCTGATATGACTACTGTTTCTGCTGCTGTTGCTGCAAGTCTCTTCTTGCCTTTCAGTGAAGAAGGAAAGCAACAGAGTTCGTTTGTATGTCTCCTCCTACTACTACTAGCGTATCTTGTCGTAAAGTCACCGGTGCTACATGGCCACCTCTACCTGCTTGGACTGTTGGGCACACAACATCCTCTCCTCTCTTATTTTTATCTGCTGTTGACGGTAGCACCTGTCTGCTGTTTTCGTTCTTTCGGGTGCTATCATTTCCGTTGTAGCTTTGTTCCAGCCACTGCTCCACTTGATGTTGCTGCGATAGACCCCTGCTGTTTACTGTTGCTATTGCTGCTGTTGTTGCCATTGCTGCTGCTGCTGTTGTAACTGCTGGCTGCTGCTGTTGTTGTTGGTTTTGGTGTTGTTGCTTTCGACGTTGGTGCTTTGACTGCTTTCGGTGCCGTTGCTGCTGCTGCTGCTGCAGATGGTGGTGCTGCATGTGCTATCATACACGTGCGTGGGGTTGTTGCTCTTTGCGATGTCCCTTTGGTTTTCGTGGCTGTTGCTGTAGAGTATCTCGTGACAGGTGCTGCTACCTGTCTCCTGTCATCAGTACAAGTAGTAGTTGCAGCAGCAGTCATAGGAGAAGTTGTATTAGCGGGGGCTCTTCTTGTCGCTGTTGTGATACGTGTCTGGTGCTATCGATGAGGCTGTGGTGGTGGCGGTAGTAGTAGTGAGTGGCAGTAGTAGTTGTTGTAGCGCACAAAGCGCAAGGAAGAGGAGGCAGACCCGACAGTTTGTGTGTTTCAAGCAACGCTGCAGTCGGAGGGCTTCAATACGTACACGACATGAAGAGAGAGCAGAAGCCGAACATGTTCTTCCAGGCCTCACGGCACCCACACTCGTAGCACGAGTTGGTACTACTACTAGTAGTAGCATTATTAGTGGTGGTATTCGTGTTAGTAGTAGTACCAGTGGTAGTGTAAGTATTAGAAGTAAAAGTATTAGTATTACTATTAGTAGTAGTAGCAATAATATTAGTATGAGAATTATTCGTAGTAGTGGCTCCAGAGGTAGTAGCAACACTATTACCTCATAGGCATCGTAGCACTGATATTCCTAGTAGTAGCAGTACCAGCAGCAAGGCTTGCCTACACGAATATTCGTTGGAATCAAAGTAGTAGTAGTAGTGCCTGGTTGTAGATGTCTCATCATTTTTAGTGATACCACTGGTAGAGGCTCAGCAGTACTACTCCATAAACGCACTAGCTTCCGTAGTCCTAGCAGTAGTTGTAAGAGTAGTGGTATTAGCAGTCGTTACAGGAGAGCGTACACCTGCACGTTCCGAAGCGCTGATAGTTACAGGCGTTGCAATAAAACAGAAGAAGTATCAGCACTTACGTCTATAGGAATACCACGTACTGCCAGTCCCTCCGCTCCCCAAGCAGCAGGAGGAGCAATACTGCTCGCAGGGGTAGTAGTTGCATTCGTACTAGTAGTAGGAGTAGCAGTAGTAGTAGTATTAGCATTAGCACTTGGACTCTTAGCACACGCACTACGTACGTGCATAGCACGACCCACCAACGCAGGCGCAGTACTAGTATTAGTAGTAGTTGGCACACGCTCAAGCTTATAGCAACAGGTGGAGGTGTAGTAGAACTCACAGCCGTAGCAGCAACATCGGACCACGAGGCCCCCACTGCATGCACGAGTACTACTATTTACATCCATACCAGCACTCGTCAGATGCACAACAGAAGTACTCATCACATGCCTACCGGCACTCAAAACATACGTAGTAGGAGAAGGAGAAGAAGCAAGAGGAGAACGGGGAGGAGAAGCCGAAGGAGGAGGATGATGCGTACTTCTATTTGCATCAGCGCCAAAATTCACAGGCATAACAGTACGACTTAGAGGCCTACCAGCATTCATAGTATGATGAGAGGAGAAATCAGACAAGAAGGAAAAGCCGAGAACGAAGAAGAAGAAGAAGAAGCAGCAAATGTGTTGATAGTTAGTAGCAGTGGTATCGGTAGTATCAGTAGTATTCGTATTAGTAGTATCAGCATCAGTAGAATTAGTATTGATATGAGTAGTATTAGTAGTAGTAGGAGTAGTGCTACTAGCAATAGTAGTATTAGTATGAGTAGTAGTGCTAGTTACATCTGCTGCAGTACTCGTAGGCGGAGTAGCACTCAGAGGCTCTGCAGGTGTATCTTCGGAGCTACCTGCAACACTTCGTAGAGATGTAGTAGCGCGTGATTCCTCAACAGTGGTGTTTGATATTTCCAGCAGAATTTTTATTTGAAAATACACCTTTATTTGTAGTGGCAACACTTATATATGCAGCAACACCACCTTCTCCCAGAGTAGTACAGGTAAAACATTGAGGAGCAGAGACGTATGTAGAGGAGGGGATCCCCCGCACTATTAGTAGCAGTGGTGGTAGTATTAGTAGTAGTAGTACTACTACTATTACTAGTAGAGTTAGTATCAGTACTTGTGGCAGTTGTATTTGTAGTAGTAGTAGTAGCAGTAGTAGTTGTTGTAGTTGTTGTATCAGAAGCAGGCTCAGCAGGAGATGATCCTATTAATAAAGCGGCTCTTCTCTCTGAGGCAGCTGCAGGAGCGCCACCAACAGCAGAAGACAGTGGTGACGATGATATTTCTTTCCCTGAGGGAGCTGCAGCAGTAGAGATAAAGGGGGATATGTGTGAGGAAGTAGGTAAGGTGTAGAGTATTGAGTGAACTGTTTGTGTGAACATCTGATGCTGGTGTCAACACCGCTGACAGCAACAAGCGATGCTTGACTTGATGTTATGGGTGGTTTCGCTTCTGCAGCACTGCACGAAGGAGGAGGAGGAGGAGGACGAGCAAGAGGATGAGAGGGAGTACTCACTTCATTATGCGCAGCCGGAGATCGAACAGCAGCAACAGCACCACCCGCTACAAGCGGCGGGGCAGCAGCAGCAGTAGTAAAAACAGCAGCAGCCACAGGGGCAGAAGCAGCAGCAACAGCAACAGGTGAAGCTGCACTCAAAACAGCAGCCATATCCACTACAGCAACATCAGCAGCAACCGTAGTGCTCGGAGCACGCGGAACAATCATCATTATCAACAACAGCAGCAGGAATGTCAGCAGCAACTGACGTTGCGCTCACACCAGCTACAACTGAAGGTCCACTAACACGAGCAGCAGCAGGTGCGTATGCAGCGACAGCAGCAGCACTAGGGGTATCGGTACTAGCAGCAGCTGGTATAGCAGCAGCACCAGCAGCAACAGCAACACCACCAGCAGCAGTAGTATTCGTACCAGCAGGAGCAGTAGTATTCGTACCCAGCAGCAGCTGGTACAGCAGCAGCAGCATTGGGGCGAACAGCAACATCAGCAGCAGGTGAACAGGCAGCAACACTGGCAGTACTAGTAGTCGCAGTATTGGGAGCAGGTGGAGCAGCAGTAACAGCAGCAGTAAAAGCACTGTTTCGAGCAACAGAAGCTGTAGAATACGAAGCAGATGCGTTAGCAGTAGCAGTAGTAGTAGTAGGAGTGGTGGTAGCAGCAGCAGTAGTACTAGTAGTAGGGAGATTAGTCGGAGCACGAGATGGGGTAGCAGCAGTAACAGCACTAGTGATAGTAGCAGTATTTTCAGCAGCAGACGTTGTGGAGTTTTTGTATGTAGATACACTAGCGGCAACAACAGCACTAGTAGTAGCAGAGGCATGCAAATGAGTTGGAGTGGTGACTGTTTGTATTGGAAGTGGTCTCCATTATTAGTAATAGTAGTAGCAATGTTTGTTGGCGTACTCTGATATGTTGAGTCATACTACAGCAGCAATGAGAGTAGGTGCCGCAGAAGAAGCATCACGAGGGTTTTTTAGTATGTCAGTAGGTGTGATGATAGACACATTACCATCAGCACCAGAAGCGGCAGTAGTAATAGTAGTAGTATTCGTTGCAGTATTACCAGTAGTAATACTATTATCAGAATGAAAGGAAGCGTAGTAGGAAGTACGGATGTGAAACGTAGTAGTAGTACTGGTGGCTGCAATGGGAGCTGCCCGGTGAATAAGAGGAGTATGAGGAGTAGGATTATTAGCTGCAGCAGCAGTAACACCTGCAGCAACAATGCCACTAGCAGGAGGTGCAGCAGCGACAATAGAGACTGGCAGGAGAGGTGGGTAGAGTCATGAAAGGAAAAAGAAGAAAGAGACGAAGGACGAGGAGCAGACGGAGGGACGACAGAAGTCATAGAAGAAGAAGACGAAGAAGAAGAAGAAGGAGAAACAGCAGGAGCAACAGCGGCAACAGCAGCAGGAAGACGAGGACGAGGAGGGGCACGATTCAGAAGAAGCCGTTGGAGAAGAAGCGACAGAAGGATATTGGAGGGAAGTACTTTTAGCAGCAAAAGATGATGTAGAGGAAGAAGACGAAGTAGTAGTAGTAGTAGTAAGCAGTGTGTAGGAGTAGTAGTAGTAGAAAAGAGACAAATAGGAGATGACAGAGAAGCACTTTTCGTTTCTAAAATGGAGGGACGAAAAGAGATATTAGTTGTAATATTAGCAGAAGGAAGAGGAGTGGGAAGAGGAGATGATACTTCTGATGAGACAGAAGCATTCGAGGAAGAAGATAACGAAGCAGACGAAGAGAAAGATGAGGAGGGACGACGAAGAAGAAGAGACAGTAGTTAAGGAAGAAGAAGAAGAAGGGGAACCAGAGGAGAGAGTAGTAGGAGAAGTAGGAGGAGAGATGAGAGTAGTAGTAGACGAAGACGACGAATAAGGAAACGGTGAGGATGAAAATGAAGAGGAAGCTGCAGGAGTAGTAGTGGCGGAAGATTTGTTGATGGGGAAGAACGCTTGCTGATTGTATTTGCGTAATATTCGCATATAATTGAGACTGCAGTGATACGTCAGGGTACGGTAAAGGTCTGTGTAGAGTAGACCCCGGCAGCAACATGTCTCCTTCTCCTCCTCTTCCTTCTCTGCTGCTGCTGTTGCAATTGCTAATGGTGTTGTTGCTCATGCCGTTGATGCTGTTGCTGTTGGTGCCAACGCTGTTGCTGGTCAGGCTGCCTTTGTTGCTAGTATTGTTGGTGCTAGTGCTGTTGCTGCTAGTGCTGTTGCTGCTAGTGCTGTTGCTGCTGGTGCTGTTGTTGCTAGTGCTGTTGCTGCTAGTGATGCTGCTGCTAGTGCTGTTGTTGCTAGTGCTGTTGCTGCTAGTGCTGTTGCTGCTAGCGCTGTTGCTGCTAGTGCTGTTGTTCCTCAAGCTATTGTTCTCGCTGCTGTTGCTGTTGATGCTGCTGTTGCTGGTGCTGCTATCGTTTGTGCTGTTGTTGCTAGTGCTGTTGCTCCTAGTGTAGTTGTTCCTCAAGCTATTGTTCCCGCTTGCTGTTGCTGCTGATGCTGCTGATGCTGCTGTTGCTGGTGCTGCTATCGTTTGTGCTGCTGTTGCCACTGCTGTTGCTGCCTGCTGCTGTTGCTTTTGCTACTGCTGTGGCTGCTGAAGCTGCTGCTGTTGCTGTGGCTGTTGCTGCTGTTGCTGTGGCTGTTGCTGCTGATGCAGTGGCTTTCGAGTAGGCGTAAAACACTCTGCTGCTCAAGTAGCAACAAGGCAGCAACTTCCTGTCGCGATATCCATCGTATAAGACATTTATCACCTATTCGACCTACTAATCGACCGTAACTGCATGCACGCAGATATACCAGAAAGCACCGAGACAAAATGACAACAGGCAAAAAAAAAAGAAAAAGACGACAACAGGTCCAGTGAATACTTTTTTGAAGCTTTCTAAATCCACCGTATGGCCGCTAGTATATTCACCGAAAGCAGTAACAAGGAAGCAGCAACACAAAATATGAGTGACGAAGGGTATGGAAGAAGAAAGAATAAGAAAGGCGCGTATGTGATGTCTTTCTAATAATCACTACTACTACCACTACTACCACCACCGCCACCGCCATCACCACCACTATCACCTGCATCACCACCCCCAACACTTTTACTAACAACAACGAGATACAAAAAAGACAACACGTTTTCATTCTTGTTGTTATCATATCACCAGTAATACCACATGCAAGAAAAGTTTTATTAGCTAGACAAGAAGAGTCGGTGAGTTTGTTATCGTGACGGGAAACACTACCACCTACCACCACCACAACCATCAGTCACAATCATCGGCCACCACCACCACCACCACAAGCCCTCGCCCCTCCCCACCACTACCCATCAGCCATCATATAAACATGCAAGAAGAAATTTATACGACAATGGACTGAATTTCGTAATCAGATCTCCGCGCATGCGAAGACAACACAGCAACAGCAGCGAGACCAACAACAGCTGTAGAATGAGCGGTGTAGTATTTGTACAATCACAGGCAACGATTGTAGATTACTCATACCAAATTCAAACACCTAGTTACGCTGTCTGTGCATGCGATAAACAGAAACGCCTCAACAGAGGGCAGTCACAACACGAAGTGCAGCACAAAAAAGATCACAGCGGCAGCACTAGCAGCAGCAGTAGCAGCAGCAGCAACACTAGCAGCACTCTTAGCACTATCAGCAGCACTAGCAGCACTCACAACAGCTCCAGCATTATTAGCAGCAACAGCGTGTTGTGGGCAACAGCTTGAACAAGAGCTGCAGTGGACGAAGTACATGAGTCTAACGCGCTTTCCTACACAGAGGGGTGTAATGGCTGTCAATCGTTTCTTATCATCATGTCATTGTGCGTGTGTGTCTGTGTCTGTGTGTGTGTGAGAGGTGCGGGAAAGGAAGTTATTCTTGCGTATGTCTCGGGTTCTATACCTGTATGTATACGAACATACATATGAACGTGTACGTGTGTACGTATATGCATATTTACATATATATATATACGCTCTATACATGTAGACGTAGAGAAAATTGTATATATATGTGTAAGTAGATACGGATATTGAACACGATGATATATACTGATTGGTGGGCCCTTTCCGGGAATCGTCGTGAGGGAATCGTCTTTTTTTTTCTACTTCAAGGTTAGCAGATGCATGTGTGTGTGTGTGTCCGTATGTATCAATGTGTGCGTGAGAAAGAGAGAAAGAGAGTCAATGCATCATCAAGCAACACAGAGCAGAGCAGCGGCGGCAACGAACACACACAATGAGGACCAGAAGTGCATCTGCTGCAGCAACAGCAGCACCACCGGATGATTAAGAGGAAGTTGAAGGAGTTTTCTAAGAAAGCGTATGTGGTATTCACACACATCTAGAGAGGTGGAAGCAAAGAAGAGAAAAATGAGACGAAGAGAGAGGTTTGAGAAAAGAGAAAAAGGGAGAAAAATGAGAAAGAGAGATAAAAGAAAACGAAATAAAGGGAATCACAGCGAGAGGGCGTCCTCGAAGACATGTAATAAATATGAATACAGCTTTGCCACAAAGAGACGCATCCCAACACGTAAATGTCTCTGGCAAGTCAACAGTAGCGAGCAGATGACGGCCCACAGGCACAACATTCACACACGCACACACACACATATTCACACACAATCACCGGCAGACGCCTACACATGTATACGCATATGTATGCACACAAGTACATATTCACGGAGAGACATATATAGACGTCCACACACACCAACAGATACACTTGCATATATACATATATAGACACCATATACAAACAGGCACACGTCCGGAACATACATGCACATATATATATATATATATGTATACATATTCAGGTATGCATGCAGAATAGACACATGCACAAACACACATGCACACACGTATACACATGTTATACAGACGTACACACACACAACACACATATACGCACAATTCTTCTTGCACATATGTTTAGCAAGGCAGCAACGGCAGCAAAAAAAGATACTTCATGGACATAGCTTGTGCTTTTTACATCCACACACATATATACACCACCGGAGGCACATACAAATGTGTGCAGGTATTTTTACTTAATAGGTTTGAGTACAGGACTAAAGAAGAAGAAGACGAAGAAGAAGAAGACGCGAAGAGAGGAGAGCTGCAGATAGGAAGAGCGAGGGCGAGAGCACGCGTATGTGCGCGCAGTAAGTAGGATAAGAGCAGCACAGTAGTCAAGAAAGAAGAGGTGCTATGATATATTTGAATGAGACAAAATTAGCGTTGGATGAAAAGGAAGCTCAACCAAATAGAAACTAAAACGCCGTACGCCAAACCTACCTGAAGCATGAGCAGCCCGATGGCAGTCTTAGGGCTCCTGCTGCTGACGCCATCCCCGACAAAGCCACGTCTGGAGGCGGGCCCCACACTCGGTACCACTGCAGCAGCAGCAACACCAACATGTCGGTAGTACTAGTTGCAGAAGCAGCAACACCAGCACGTCAGCAGTAGCAGCAGCAGCGCCAACACCAACACGTCAGTTGTAGTAGTAGTAGTGGTGTTAGTAGCAGCAGCAGCAGCAGCGCCCTCATCAACACGTCAGTAGCAGCAATAGCAGCAGCAGCGGCAGCACCACAAGTCAGTAGTGGAAGTAGCAGCAGCGCGCACCACCGATGTGTGAGTAATACTAGTCGCAGCAGCAGCAGCAACGCCAGCACGTCGGTTGCAGTAGTGGTAGTGGCACTAGCAGCAGCGCGCACCACCATTGTGTCAGTAATACTAGTTGCAGAAGCAGCAGCAGCAGCAGTAACAGCAGTAGTACTACCTACTCTACCAGTGGTAGTGGCAGCAGCAGAAGCAGCGAAAGAAGGAACGAATAATAGCAGTAGCGCGACAGCAGCAACACCATCAGAGGCAACAGCTGCAGCTGCGCGCGAGTAAAGTCGCACGAGGGGAGCAGGAACAGCCGCGGCAACCACAGCGACGAGAATGGCACCACGGAGCGCTCCAAATGTGGCAAGCAGCACCGACAGTTAACGATAACGCCACGAGAAATTAGAAGGAATGGAGGGGTTGCTGTGCCGGAGTGGGGAAGTCAAAAGGAATGGAGGGTGGCGGTGCCGGGGTGGTAGGGTGGTGTGGGGAGGATTTTGGGCTAGAGTATGCAGAGACAGGAGCTGTAGATGCGGCTGCTGCCGTCGCTGCTACTGCTGCTGCCGTCCGCTGCTACTGCTGCTGCCGTTGCTGCTACTGCTGCTTGCCGTTGCTGCTACTGCTGCTGCCGTTGCTGCTACTGCTGCTGCCGTTGCTGCTACTGCTGCTGCCGCTGCAAAAGCAGCAGTAACGAACGCAGCACCACCAGCAATAGCAGGAGCAACAGCAGACGCCATAGCAGTCGCGATGGCAGCAGCAGCAGCAGCAGAGCTACCAGCAGCCGCGGCAGCGCGGTAGAAGCAGCAGCAGCAGCTTCATACGCACCCCTGGCGCCCAGCACACTACCACTACACTACTACTACTACTAGTCGTTGTTGTTGTTGTTGTTCGTATACTGGTAAGACACAAGCTATTGATATTATTAGTAGTACTGGTAGTATTACTAGTCGGCGTAGTAGTAGTACTAGAGCTACATAACAATAGTCGTAGTATCAGCGGTATATGTAATGGTGTGCTGATAGTAGTCGTGGAAGCATGATTCTAATGAGCGGTAGTTGTAATAGTGCCAGCATTTGCGGTGGTGATAATGTCGCGCGCGCAGTCATTATGGCTCTGATAGTAGCGCCATGGTAATAGTAGCACAGAGTAGCAGTATTCGATCTGGTAGTAATAGTAGTAGGAGTAGGAGTCGTAGTAGTACTATTACGAGCAGGTA
>NW_026700077.1:0-21355 GCF_030435755.1 Ochotona princeps
AGCCTGATGGTGTGTGAAGTTAGTGAGCCAAATGGAGTTGTTCTCCCATAAGAACAACTCGGCTGATTCTTCTCCATATGCCCTTCACCACCATTCAGTGTTTCCTTGATTGAATTAGCTCTCACTACAATATTTGTGTCTACAGCCTTTGCATTGAGGGCTATCTGAAAACGGCTTTGGCGCTGAAGTTGTCTGTGAATGTGGAGTTGGTGGCATGTGAAACCCGTATGTGGAGCATTGGTTTGTGTGGGATGCTCTACCAGGTTCATTCCTAGATAATGCACTCAAAGGGCATTAAGCATAGAGTGTGAAAACTGAGTTTCCTTGAGAGCTGCTTGGAAGCCTGATGGTGTGTGAAGTTAGTGAGACAAATGGAGTGGTTCTGCAAAAGAACCACTCGGCTGATTCTTCTTCAATATGCCCTTCACCAACATGCAGTGTTTCCTAGATTGAATTAGCTCTCACACCAATATTTGTGTCTAGAGCCTTTGCATTGAGGGCTATGTGAAAACGGCTTTTGCTCTGAAGTTGTCTGTGAGTGTGGAATTGCTGGCATGTGAAACCCGCATGTGGAGCATTGGTTTGTGTGGGATGCTCTACCAGGTTCATTCCTAGATAATGCACTCAAAGGGCATTAAGCATAGAGTGTGAAAACTGAGTTTCCTTGAGAGCTGCTTGGAAGCCTGATGGTGTGTGAAGTTAGTGAGCCAAATGGAGTTGTTCTCCCATAAGAACCACTCGGCTGATTCTTCTCCATATGCCCTTCACCAACATGCAGTGTTTCCTTAATTGAATTAGCTCTCACACCAATATTTGTGTCTAGAGCCTTTGCATTGAGGGCTATCTGAAAACGGCTTTGGCGCTGAAGGTGTTTGTGAATGTGGAGTTGGTGGCATGTGAAACCCGCATGTGGAGCATTGGTTTGCGTGGGATGCTCTTCAAGCTTCCTTTCAGTCCTAGGCACTCAAAGGGCATTAAGCATAGAGTGTGAAAACTGAGTTTCCTTGAGAGCTGCTTGGAAGCCTGATGGTGTGTGAAGTTAGTGAGCCAAATGGAGTTGTTGTCCCACAAGAACCACTCGGCTGATTCTTCTTCAATATGCCCTTCACCACCATTCAGTGTTTCCTTGATTGAATTAGCTCTCACTACAATATTTGTGTCTACAGCCTTTGCATTGAGGGCTATCTGAAAACGGCTTTGGCGCTGAAGATGTCTGTGAATGTGGAGTTGGTGGCATGTGAAACCCGTATGTGGAGCATTGGTTTGTGTGGGATGCTCTACCAGGTTCATTCCTAGATATGCACTCAAACGGCATTAAGCATAGAGTGTGAAAACTGAGTTTCCTTGAGAGCTGCTTGGAAGCCTGATGGTGTGTGAAGTTAGTGAGACAAATGGAGTGGTTCTGCAAAAAAACCACTCGGCTGATTCTTCTTCAATATGCCCTTCACCAACATGCAGTGTTTCCTAGATTGAATTAGCTCTCACACCAATATTTGTGTCTAGAGCCTTTGCATTGAGGGCTATGTGAAAACGGCTTTTGCTCTGAAGTTGTCTGTGAGTGTGGAATTGCTGGCATGTGAAACCCGCATGTGGAGCATTGGTTTGTGTGGGATGTTCTACCAGGTTCATTCCTAGATAATGCACTGAAAAGGCATGAAGAAAATAGAGTGTGAAAACTGAGTTTCCTTGAGAGCTGCTTGGAAGCCTGATGGTGTGTGAAGTTAGTGAGCCAAATGGAGTTGTTTTCCAAAAGAACCACTTGGCTGATTCTTCTTCAATATGCCCTTCACCAATATGCAGTGTTTCCTTGATTGAATTAGCTCTCACACCAATATTTGCGTCTAGAGCCTTTGCATTGAGGGCTATCTGAAAACGGCTTTGGCGCTGAAGTTGTCTGTGAATGTGGAGTTGGTGGCATGTGAAACCCGCATTTGGAACATTGGTTTGTGTGGGATGCTCATCAAGCTTCTTGCCAGTCCTAGACACTCAAAGGGCGTTAAGCATAGAGTGTGTAAACTGAGTTTCCTTGAGAGCTGCTTGGAAGACTGCTGGTGTGTGAAGTTAGTGAGCCAAATGGAGTTGTTCTCCCACAAGAACCACTCGGCTGATTCTTCTTCAATATGCCCTTCACCAACATGCAGTGTTTCCTTGATTGAATTAGCTCTCACACCAATATTTGCGCCTAGATCCTTTGCATTGAACTCTATGAAAACGGCTTTGGCGATGACGTTGTCTGTGAATGTGGAGTTGGTGGCATGTGAAAGCCGCATGTGGAGCATTGGTTTGCGTGGGATGCTCACAAAGCTTCCTTTCAGTCCTAGGCACTCAAAGGGCATGAAGCATAGAGTGTGAAAACTGAGTTTCCTTGAGAGCTGCTTGGAAGCCTGATGGTGTGTGAAGTTAGTGAGCCAAATGGAGTTGTTCTCCCACAAGAACCACTCGGCTGATTCTTCTTCAATATGCCCTTCACCAACATGCAGTGTTTCTTTGATTGAATTAATTTTCACACCAATATTTGCGCCTAGAGCCTTTGCATTGAGGGCTATCTGAAAACGGCTTTGTCGCTGAAGTTGTCTGTGAATGTGGAGTTGGTGGCATGTGAAACCCGCATGTGGAGCATTGGTTTGTGTGGGATGCTCTACCAGGTTCATTCCTAGATAATGCACTCAAAGGGCATTAAGCATAGAGTGTGAAAACTGAGTTTCCTTGAGAGCTGCTTGGAAGCCTGATGGTGTGTGAAGTTAGTGAGCCAAATGGAGTTGTTCTCCCATAAGAACAACTCGGCTGATTCTTCTCCATATGCCCTTCACCACCATTCAGTGTTTCCTTGATTGAATTAGCTCTCACTACAATATTTGTGTCTACAGCCTTTGCATTGAGGGCTATCTGAAAACGGCTTTGGCGCTGAAGTTGTCTGTGAATGTGGAGTTGGTGGCATGTGAAACCCGTATGTGGAGCATTGGTTTGTGTGGGATGCTCTACCAGGTTCATTCCTAGATAATGCACTCAAAGGGCATTAAGCATAGAGTGTGAAAACTGAGTTTCCTTGAGAGCTGCTTGGAAGCCTGATGGTGTGTGAAGTTAGTGAGACAAATGGAGTGGTTCTGCAAAAGAACCACTCGGCTGATTCTTCTTCAATATGCCCTTCACCAACATGCAGTGTTTCCTAGATTGAATTAGCTCTCACACCAATATTTGTGTCTAGAGCCTTTGCATTGAGGGCTATGTGAAAACGGCTTTTGCTCTGAAGTTGTCTGTGAGTGTGGAATTGCTGGCATGTGAAACCCGCATGTGGAGCATTGGTTTGTGTGGGATGCTCTACCAGGTTCATTCCTAGATAATGCACTCAAAGGGCATTAAGCATAGAGTGTGAAAACTGAGTTTCCTTGAGAGCTGCTTGGAAGCCTGATGGTGTGTGAAGTTAGTGAGCCAAATGGAGTTGTTCTCCCATAAGAACCACTCGGCTGATTCTTCTCCATATGCCCTTCACCAACATGCAGTGTTTCCTTAATTGAATTAGCTCTCACACCAATATTTGTGTCTAGAGCCTTTGCATTGAGGGCTATCTGAAAACGGCTTTGGCGCTGAAGGTGTTTGTGAATGTGGAGTTGGTGGCATGTGAAACCCGCATGTGGAGCATTGGTTTGCGTGGGATGCTCTTCAAGCTTCCTTTCAGTCCTAGGCACTCAAAGGGCATTAAGCATAGAGTGTGAAAACTGAGTTTCCTTGAGAGCTGCTTGGAAGCCTGATGGTGTGTGAAGTTAGTGAGCCAAATGGAGTTGTTGTCCCACAAGAACCACTCGGCTGATTCTTCTTCAATATGCCCTTCACCACCATTCAGTGTTTCCTTGATTGAATTAGCTCTCACTACAATATTTGTGTCTACAGCCTTTGCATTGAGGGCTATCTGAAAACGGCTTTGGCGCTGAAGTTGTCTGTGAATGTGGAGTTGGTGGCATGTGAAACCCGTATGTGGAGCATTGGTTTGTGTGGGATGCTCTACCAGGTTCATTCCTAGATATGCACTCAAACGGCATTAAGCATAGAGTGTGAAAACTGAGTTTCCTTGAGAGCTGCTTGGAAGCCTGATGGTGTGTGAAGTTAGTGAGACAAATGGAGTGGTTCTGCAAAAAAACCACTCGGCTGATTCTTCTTCAATATGCCCTTCACCAACATGCAGTGTTTCCTAGATTGAATTAGCTCTCACACCAATATTTGTGTCTAGAGCCTTTGCATTGAGGGCTATGTGAAAACGGCTTTTGCTCTGAAGTTGTCTGTGAGTGTGGAATTGCTGGCATGTGAAACCCGCATGTGGAGCATTGGTTTGTGTGGGATGCTCTACCAGGTTCATTCCTAGATAATGCACTCAAAGGGCATTAAGCATAGAGTGTGAAAACTGAGTTTCCTTGAGAGCTGCTTGGAAGCCTGATGGTGTGTGAAGTTAGTGAGCCAAATGGAGTTGTTCTCCCACAAGAACCACTCGGCTGATTCTTCTTCAATATTCCCTTCACCAACATGCAGTGTTTCCTTGATTGAATTAGCTCTCACACCAATATTTGTGTCTAGAGCCTTTGCATTGAGGTCTATCTGAAAACGGATTTGGCGGTGAAGTTGTCTGTGAATGTGGAGTTGGTGGCATGTGAAACCCGCATGTGGAGCATTGGTTTGCGTGGGATGCTCACCAAGCATTCTTTCAGTCCTAGCACTCAAAGGGCATTAAGCATAGAGTGTGAAAACTGAGTTTCCTTGAGAGCTGCTTGGAAGCCTGATGGTGTGTGAAGTTAGCGAGCCAAATGGAGTTGTTCTCCCACAAGAACCACTCGGCTGATTCTTCTTCAATATGCCCTTCACCAACATGCAGTGTTTCCTTGATAGAATTAGCTCTAACACCAATATTTATGTCTAGAGCCTTTGCATTGAGGGCTATCTGAAAACAACTTTGGCTCTGAAGTTGTCTGTGAATGTGGAGTTGGTGGCATGTGAAACCCGCATGTGGAGCATTGGTTTGTGTGGGATGCTCACCAGGTTCATTCCTAGATAATGCTCTCAAAGGGCTTTAAGCCTAGAGTGTGAAAACTGAGTTTCCTTGAGAGCTGCTTGGAAGCCTGATGGTGTGTGTAGTTAGTGAGCCAAATGGAGTTGTTGTCCCACAAGAACCACTGGGCTCATTCTTCTTCAATATGCCCTTCACCAACATGCAGTGTTTCCTTGATTGAATTAGCTCTAACACCAATATTGGGGTCTAGAGCCTTTGCATTGAGGGCTATCTGAAAACGGCTTTGGCGCTGAAGTTGTCTGTGAATGTGGAGTTGGTGGCATGTGAAACCCGCATGTGGAGCATTGGTTTGTGTGGGATGCACACCAAGCTTCATTTCAATCCAAGGCACTCAAAGGGCATGAAGCATAGAGTGTGAAAACTGAGTTTCCTTGAGAGCTGCTTGGAAGCCTGATGGTGTGTGAAGTTAGTGAGCCAAATGGAGTTGTTCTCCCACAAGAACCACTCGGCTGATCCTTCTTCAAAATGCCCTTCACCAACATGCAGTGTTTCCTTGATTGAATTAGCTCTCACACCAATATTTACGCATAGAGTCTTTGCATTGAGGACTCTCTGAAAACGGCTTTGGCGCTGAAGTTGTCTGTGAATGTGGAGTTGGTGGCATGTGAAAGCCGCATGTGGAGCATTGGTTTGCGTGGGATGCTCACAAAGCTTCCTTTCAGTCCTAGGAACTCAAAGGGCATGAAGCATAGAGTGTGAAAACTGAGTTTCCTTGAGAGCTGCTTGGAAGCCTGATGGTGTGTGAAGTTAGTGACCCAAATGGAGTTGTTCTCCCACAAGAACCACTTGGCTGATTCTTCTTCAATATGCCCTTCACCAACATGCAGTGTTTCCTTCATTGAATTAGCTCTCACACCAATATTTGCGCCTAGAGCCTTTGCATTGAGGACTCTTTGAATACGGCTTTGGCGCTGAAGTTGTCTGTGAATGTGGAGTTGGTGGCATGTGAAACCCGCATGTGGAGCATTGGTTTGTGTGGGATGCTCTACCAGGTTCATTCCTAGATAATGCACTGAAAGGGTATTAAGCATAGAGTGTGAAAACTGAGTTTCCTTGAGAGCTGCTTGGAAGCCTGATGGTGTGTGAAGTTAGTGAGCCAAATGGAGTTGTTCTCCCACAAGAACCACTTGGCTGATTCTTCTTCAATATGCCCTTCACCAATATGCAGTGTTTCCTTGATTGAATTAGCTCTCACACCAAAATTTGTGCATAGAGCCTATGCATTGAGGGCTATGTGAAAACGGCTTTGGCGCTGAAGTTGTCTGTGAATGTGGAGTTGGTGGCATGTGAAACCCGCATGTGGAGCATTGGTTTGCGTGGGATGCTCATCAAGCTTCGGTTCAGTCCTAGACACTCAAAGGGCGTTAAACATAGAGTGTGAAAACTGAGTTTCCTTGAGAGCTGCTTGGAAGCCTGATGGTGTGTGAAGTTAGTGAGCCAAATGTAGTTGTTCTCCCACAAGAACCACTCGGATGATTCTTCTTCAATATGCCCTTCACCAACATGCAGTGTTTCCTTGATTGAATTAGCTCTCACACAAATATTTGCGTCTAGAAGCTTTGCATTGAGGGCTATCTGAAAACCACTTTGGTGCAGAAGTTGTCTGTGAATGTGGAGTTGGTGGCATGTGAAACCCGCATGTGGAGCATTGGTTTGTGTTAAATGCGCTCACCAGGCTTATTTTCTGTGCTAGGCACTCAAAGAGCATTAAGCATAGAGTGTGAAAACTGAGTTTCCTTGAGAGCTGCTTGGAAGCCTGATTGTGTGTGAAGTTAGTCAGCCAAATGGAGTTGTTCTCACAAAGAACCACTTGGCTGATTCTTCTTCAATATGCCCTTCACCAACATGCAGTGTTTCCCTGATTGAATTAGCTCTCACATCAATATTTGCGCCTAGATCCTTTGCATTGAACTCTCTGAAAACGGCTTTGGCGATGACGTTGTCTGTGAATGTTGAGTTGGTGGCATGTGAAACCCGTATGTGGAGCATTGGTTTGCGTGGGATGCTCACAAAGCTTCCTTTCAGTCCTAGGCTCTCAAAGGGCATTAAGCATAGAGTGTGAAAACTGAGTTTCCTTGAGAGCTGCTTGGAAGCCTGATGGTGTGTGAAGTTAGTGAGCCAAATGGAGTTGTTCTCCCACAAGAACCACTCGTCTGATTCTTCTTCAATATGCCCTTCACCAACATGCAGTGTTTCCTTGATTGAATTAGCTCTCACACCAATACTTGCGCATAGAGCCTTTGCATTGAGGACTCTCTGAAAACGGCTTTGGCGCTGAAGCTGTCTGTGAATGTGGAGTTGGTGGCATGTGAAACCCGCATGTGGAGCATTGGTTTGTGTGGGATGCGCTCACCAGGCTTCCTTTCAGTTCTAGGCACTCAAAGGGCATTAAGTATAGAGTGTGAAAACTGAGTTTCCTTGAGAGCTGCTTGGAAGCCTAATAGTGTGTGAAGTTAGTGAGCCAAATGGAGTTGTTCTCCCACACGAAAAACTTGGCTGATTCTTCTTCAATATGCCCTTCACCAACATGCAGTGTTTCCTTGATTGAATTAGCTCTCACACCATTATTGCGCATAGAGCCTTTGCATCGAGGACTCTCTAAAAACGACTTTGGCGCTGAAGTTGTCTGTGAATGTGGAGTTGGTGGCATGTGAAACCCACATGTGGAGCATCGGTTTGTGTCGGATGCTCACCATGCTCCTTTCAGTGCTAGACACTCAAAGGGCATGAGCATAGAGTGTGAAAACTGAGTTTCCTTGAGAGCTGCTTGGAAGCCTGATGGTGTGTGAAGTTAGTGAGCCAAATGGAGTTGTTGTCCCACAAGAACCACTCGGCTGATTCTTCTTCAATATGCCCTTCACCAACATGCAGTGTTTCTTTGATTGAATTAGCTCTCACACCAATATTTGCGCATAGAGCCTTTGCATTGAGGGCTATCTGAAAAAGGCTTTGGTGCTGAAGATGTCTGTGAATGTGGAGTTGGTGGCATGTGAAACCCGCATGTGGAGCATTGGTTTGTGTGGGATGCTCTACCAGGTTCATTCCTAGATAATGCACTCAAAGAGCATTAAGCATAGAGTGTGAAAACTGAGTTTCCTTGAGAGCTGCTTGGAAGCCTGATGGTGTGTGAAGTTTGTGAGCCAAATGGATTTGTTCTCCCACAAGAACCACTCGGCTGATTCTTCTTCAATATGCCCTTCACCAACATGCAGTGTTTCCTTGATTGAATTAGCTCTCACACCAACATGTGTGTCTAGAGCCTTTGCATTGAGGACTCTCTGAAAACGGCTTTGGCGCTGAAATTGTCTGTGAATGTGGAGTTGGTGGCATGTGAAACCCGCATGTGGAGCATTGGTTTGTGTGGGATGCTCTACCTGGTTCATTCCTAGATATGCACTCAAAGGGCATTAAGCATAGAGTGTGAAAACTGAGTTTCCTTGAGAGCTGCTTCGAAGCCTGATGGTGTGTGAAGTTAGTGAGCCAAATGGAGTTGTTCTCCCACAAGAACCACTCGGCTGATTCTTCTTCAATATGCCCTTCACCAACATGCAGTGTTTCCTTGATTGAATTAGCTCTCACACCAATATTTGCGCATAGAGCCTTTGCATTGAGGACTCTCTGAAAACGGCTTTGGTGCTGAAGTTGTCTGTGAATGTGGAGTTGGTGGAATGTGAAACCCGCATGTGGAGCATTGGTTTGTGTGGGATGCTCATCAAGCTTCTGTCCAGTCCTAGGCACTCAAAGGGCATGAAGCATAGAGTGTGAAAATTGAGTATCCCTGAGAGCTGCTTGGAAGCCTGATGGTGTGTGAAGTTAGTGAGCCAAATGGAGTTGTTCTCCCACAAGAACCACTTGGCTGATTCTTCTTCAATATGCCCTTCACCAACATGCAGTGTTTCCTTGATTGAATTAGCTCTCACACCATTATTTGCGTATAGAGCCTTTGCATTGAGGACTCTCTGAAAACGACTTTGGCGCTGAAGTTGTCTGTGAATGTGGAGTTGGTGGCATGTGAATCCCGCATGTGGAGCATTGGTTTGTGTGGGATGCTCACCAGGCACCTTTCAGTGCTAGGCACTCAAAGGGCATGAAGCATAGAGTGTGAAAACTGAGGTTCCTTGAGAGCTGCTTGGAAGCCTGATGGTGTGTGAAGTTAGTGAGCCAAATGGAGTTGTTCTCCCACAAGAACCACTCGGCTGATTCTTCTTCAATATGCCCTTCACCAACATGCAGTGTTTCCTTGATTGAATTAGCTCTCACACCAACATGTGTGTCTAGAGCCTTTGCATTGAGGACTCGCTGAAAACGGCTTTGGCGCTGAAATTGTCTGTGAATGTGGAGTTGGTGGCATGTGAAACCCGCATGTGGAGCATTGGTTTGTGTGGGATGCTCTACCTGGTTCATTCCTAGATAATGCACTCAAAGGGCATGAAGCATAGAGTGTGAAAACTGAGGTTCCTTGAGAGCTGCTTGGAAGCCTGATGGTGTGTGAACTTAGTGAGCCAAATGGAGTTGTTCTCCCACAAGAACCACTCGGCTGATTCTTCTTCAATATGCCCTTCACCAACATGCAGTGTTTCCTTGATTGAATTAGCTCTCACACCAATATTTGCGCCTAGAGCCTTTGCATCGAGGACTCTCTGAAAACGGCTTTGGTGCTGCAGTTGTCTGTGAATGTGGTGTTGGTGGCATGTGAAACCCGCATGTGGAGCATTGGTTTGTGTGGGATGCTCTACCAGGTTCATTCCTAGATAATGCACTCAAAGAGCATTAAGCATAGAGTGTGAAAACTGAGTTTCCTTGAGAGCTGCTAGGAAGCCTGATGGTGTGTGAAGTTAGTGAGCCAAATGGAGTTGTTCTCCCACAAGAACCACTCGGCTGATTCTTCTTCAATATGCCCTTCACCAACATGCAGTGTTTCCTTGATTGAATTAGCTCTCACACCATTATTTGCGTATAGAGCCTTTGCATTGAGGACTCTCTGAAAACGACTTTGGCGCTGAAGATGTCTGTGAATGTGGAGTTGGTGGCATGTGAAACCCGCATGTGGAGCATTGGTTTGTGTGGGATGCTCACCAGGCACCTTTCAGTGCTAGGCACTCAAAGGGCATGAAGCATAGAGTGTGAAAACTGAGTTTCCTTGAGAGCTGCTTGTAAGCCTGATGGTGTGTGAAGTTAGTGAGCCAAATGGAGTTGTTCTCCCACAAGAACCACTCGGCTGATTCTTCTTCAATATGCCCTTCACCAACATGCAGTGTTTCTTTGATTGAATTAGCTCTCACACCAATATTTGCGCATAGAGCCTTTGCATTGAGGACTCTCTGAAAACGGCTTTGGTGCTGAAGTTGTCTGTGAATGTGGAGTTGGTGGCATGTGAAACCCGCATGTGGAGCATTGGTTTGTGTGGGATGCTCTACATGGTTCATTCCTAGGTAATGCACTCAAAGGGCATTAAGCATAGAGTGTGAAAACTGAGTTTCCTTGAGAGCTGCTTGGAAGCCTGATGGTGTGTGAAGTTAGTGAGCCAAATGGAGTTGTTCTCCCACAAGAACCACTCGGCTGATTCTTCTTCAATATGCCCTTCACCAACATGCAGTGTTTCCTTGATTGAATTAGCTCTCACACCAATATTTGCGCATAGAGCCTTTGCCTTGAGGACTCTCTGAAAACGGCTTTGGCGATGAAGTTGTCTGTGAATGTGGAGTTGGTGGCATGTGAAACTCACATGTGGAGCATTGGTTTGTGTCGGATGCCCTCACTAGGCTTCCTTTCAGTGCTAGGCACTCAAAGGGCATTAAGCATAGAGTGTGAAAACTGAGTTTCCTTGAGAGCTGCTTGGAAGCCTGATGGTGTGTGAAGTTAGTGAGCCAAATGGAGTTGTTCTCCCACAAGAACCACTCGGCTGATTCTTCTTCAATATGCCCTTCACCAACATGCAGTGTTTCTTTGATTGAATTAGCTCTCACACCATTATTGCGCATAGAGCCTTTGCATCGAGGACTCTCTGAAAAAGACTTTGGCGCTGAAGTTGTCTGTGAATGTGGAGTTGGTGGCATGTGAAACCCACATGTGGAGCATTGGTTTGCGTGGGATGCTCACCAGGCTCCTTTCAGTGCTAGGCACTCAAAGGGCATGAAGCATAGAGTGTGAAAACTGAGTTTCCTTGAGAGCTGCTTGGAAGCCTGATGGTGTGTGAAGTTAGTGAGCCAAATGGAGTTGTTCTCCCACAAGAACCACTCGGCTGATTCTTCTTCACTATGCCCTTCACCAACATGCAGTGTTTCCTTGATTGAATTAGCTCTCACACCAATATTTGCTCCTAGATCCTTTGCATTGAGGGCTATCAGAGAACTGCTTTAGTGCTGAAGATGTCTGTGAATGTGGAGTTGGTGGCATGTGAAACCCGCATGTGGAGCATTGGTTTGTTTGGGATGTTCTACCAGGTTCATTCCTAGATAATGCACTGAAAAGGCATGAAGAATAGAGTGTGAAAACTGAGTTTCCTTGAGAGCTGCTTGGAAGCCTGATGGTGTGTGAAGTTAGTGAGCCAAATGGAGTTGTTTTCCAAAAGAACCACTTGGCTGATTCTTCTTCAATATGCCCTTCACCAATATGCAGTGTTTCCTTGATTGAATTAGCTCTCACACCAATATTTGCGTCTAGAGCCTTTGCATTGAGGGCTATCTGAAAACGGCTTTGGCGCTGAAGTTGTCTGTGAATGTGGAGTTGGTGGCATGTGAAACCCGCATTTGGAACATTGGTTTGTGTGGGATGCTCATCAAGCTTCTTGCCAGTCCTAGACACTCAAAGGGCGTTAAGCATAGAGTGTGTAAACTGAGTTTCCTTGAGAGCTGCTTGGAAGACTGCTGGTGTGTGAAGTTAGTGAGCCAAATGGAGTTGTTCTCCCACAAGAACCACTCGGCTGATTCTTCTTCAATATGCCCTTCACCAACATGCAGTGTTTCCTTGATTGAATTAGCTCTCACACCAATATTTGCGCCTAGATCCTTTGCATTGAACTCTATGAAAACGGCTTTGGCGATGACGTTGTCTGTGAATGTGGAGTTGGTGGCATGTGAAAGCCGCATGTGGAGCATTGGTTTGCGTGGGATGCTCACAAAGCTTCCTTTCAGTCCTAGGCACTCAAAGGGCATTAAGCATAGAGTGTGAAAACTGAGTTTCCTTGAGAGCTGCTTGGAAGCCTGATGGTGTGTGAAGTTAGTGAGCCAAATGGAGTTGTTCTCCCACAAGAACCACTCGGCTGACTCTTCTTCAATATGCCCTTCACCAACATGCAGTGTTTCTTTGATTGAATTAATTTTCACAACAATATTTGCGCCTAGAGCCTTTGCATTGAGGGCTATCTGAAAACGGCTTTGGCGCTGAAGTTGTCTGTGAATGTGGAGTTGGTGTCATGTGAAACCCGCATGTGGAGCATTGGTTTGCGTGGGATGCTCACCAGGCTCCTTTCAGTGCTAGGCACTCAAAGGGCATGAGCATAGAGTGTGAAAACTGAGTTTCCTTGAGAGTTGCTTGGAAGCCTGATGGTGTGTGAATTTAGTGAGCCAAATGGAGTTGTTCTCCCACAAGAACCACTCGGCTGATTCTTCTTCAATATGCCCTTCACCAACATGCAGTGTTTCCTTGATTGAATTAGCTCTCACACCATTATTGCGCATAGAGCCTTTGCATCGAGGACTCTCTGAAAAAGACTTTGGTGCTGAAGTTGTCTGTGAATGTGGAGCTGGTGGCATGTGAAACCCGCATGTGGAGCATTGGTTTGTGTGGGATGTTCTACCAGGTTCATTCCTAGATAATGCACTGAAAGGGCATTAAGCATAGAGTGTGAAAACTGAGTTTCCTTGAGAGCTGCTTGGAAGCCTGATTGTGTGTGAAGTTAGTCAGCTAAATGGAGTTTTTCTCCCACAAGAACCACTCGGCTGATTCTTCTTCAATATGCCCTTCACCAACATGCAGTGTTTCCTTGATTGAATTAGCTCTCACATCAATATTTGCGCCTAGATCCTTTGCATTGAACTCTCTGAAAACGGCTTTGGCGATGAAGTTGTCTGTGAATGTTGAGTTGGTGGCATGTGAAACCCGCATGTGGAGCATTGGTTTGCGTGGGATGCTCATTAAGCTTCCTTTCAGTCCTAGGCTCTCAAAGGGCATTAAGCCTAGAGTGTGAAAACTGAGTTTCCTTGAAAGCTGCTTGGAAGCCTGATGGTGTGTGAAGTTAGTGAGCCAAATGGAGTTGTTCTCCCACAAGAACCACTTGGCTGATTCTTCTTCAATATGCCCTTCACCAACATGCAGTGTTTCCTTGATTGAATTAGCTCTCACACCAATATTTACGCATAGAGTCTTTGCATTGAGGACTCTCTGAAAACGGCTTTGGCGCTGAAGTTGTCTGTGAATGTGGAGTTGGTGGCATGTGAAAGCCGCATGTGGAGCATTGGTTTGCGTGGGATGCTCACAAAGCTTCCTTTCAGTCCTAGGAACTCAAAGGGCATGAAGCATAGAGTGTGAAAACTGAGTTTCCTTGAGAGCTGCTTGGAAGCCTGATGGTGTGTGAAGTTAGTGACCCAATTGGAGTTGTTCTCCCACAAGAACCACTTGGCTGATTCTTCTTCAATATGCCCTTCACCAACATGCAGTGTTTCCTTCATTGAATTAGCTCTCACACCAATATTTGCGCCTAGAGCCTTTGCATTGAGGACTCTTTGAATACGGCTTTGGCGCTGAAGTTGTCTGTGAATGTGGAGTTGGTGGCATGTGAAACCCGCATGTGGAGCATTGGTTTGTGTGGGATGCTCTACCAGGTTCTTTCCTAGATAATGCACTGAAAGGGCATTAAGCATAGAGTGTGAAAACTGAGTTTCCTTGAGAGCTGCTTGGAAGCCTGATGGTGTGTGAAGTTAGTGAGCCAAATGGAGTTGTTCTCCCACAAGAACCACTTGGCTGATTCTTCTTCAATATGCCCTTCACCAATATGCAGTGTTTCCTTGATTGAATTAGCTCTCACACCAAAATTTGTGCATAGAGCCTATGCATTGAGGGCTATGTGAAAACGGCTTTGGCGCTGAAGTTGTCTGTGAATGTGGAGTTGGTGGCATGTGAAACCCGCATGTGGAGCATTGGTTTGCGTAGGATGCTCATCAAGCTTCGGTTCAGTCCTAGACACTCAAAGGGCGTTAAACATAGAGTGTGAAAACTGAGTTTCCTTGAGAGCTGCTTGGAAGCCTGATGGTGTGTGAAGTTAGTGAGCCAAATGTAGTTGTTCTCCCACAAGAACCACTCGGATGATTCTTCTTCAATATGCCCTTCACCAACATGCAGTGTTTCCTTGATTGAATTAGCTCTCACACAAATTTTTGCGTCTCGAAGCTTTGCATTGAGGGCTATCTGAAAACCACTTTGGTGCAGAAGTTGTCTGTGAATGTGGAGTTGGTGGCATGTGAAACCCGCATGTGGAGCATTGGTTTGTGTTAAATGCGCTCACCAGGCTTATTTTCTGTGCTAGGCACTCAAAGAGCATTAAGCATAGAGTGTGAAAACTGAGTTTCCTTGAGAGCTGCTTGGAAGCCTGATTGTGTGTGAAGTTAGTCAGCCAAATGGAGTTGTTCTCACAAAGAACCACTTGGCTGATTCTTCTTCAATATGCCCTTCACCAACATACAGTGTTTCCCTGATTGAATTAGCTCTCACACCAATACTTGCGCATAGAGCCTTTGCATTGAGGACTCTCTGAAAACGGCTTTGGCGCTGAAGCTGTCTGTGAATGTGGAGTTGGTGGCATGTGAAACCCGCATGTGGAGCATTGGTTTGTGTGGGATGCGCTCACCAGGCTTCCTTTCAGTTCTAGGCACTCAAAGGGCATTAAGTATAGAGTGTGAAAACTGAGTTTCCTTGAGAGCTGCTTGGAAGCCTAATAGTGTGTGAAGTTAGTGAGCCAAATGGAGTTGTTCTCCCACACGAACCACTTGGCTGATTCTTCTTCAATATGCCCTTCACCAACATGCAGTGTTTCCTTGATTGAATTAGCTCTCACACCAATATTTGCGCATAGAGCCTTTGCATTGAGGGCTATCTGAAAAAGGCTTTGGTGCTGAAGATGTCTGTGAATGTGGAGTTGGTGGCATGTGAAACCCGCATGTGGAGCATTGGTTTGTGTGGGATGCTCTACCAGGTTCATTCCTAGATAATGCACTCAAAGGGCGTTAAGCATAGAGTGTGAAAACTGAGTTTCCTTGAGAGCTGCTTGGAAGCCTGATGGTGTGTGAAGTTAGTGAGCCAAATGGAGTTGTTCTCCCACAAGAACCACTCGGCTGATTCTTCTTCAATATGCCCTTCACCAACATGCAGTGTTTCCTTGATTGAATTAGCTCTCACACAAATATTTGCGTCTAGAAGCTTTGCATTGAGGGCTATCTGAAAACGACTTTGGTGCAGAAGCTGTCTGTGAATGTGGAGTTGGTGGCATGTGAAACCCGCATGTGGAGCATTGGTTTGCGTTAAATACGCTCACCAGGCTTATTTTCTGTGCTAGGCACTCAAAGAGCAAGAAGCATAGAGTGTGAAAACTGAGTTTCCTTGAGAGCTGCTTGGAAGCCTGATTGTGTGTGAAGTTAGTCAGCCAAATGGAGTTGTTCTCACAAAGAACCACTCGTCTGATTCTTCTTCAATATGCCCTGCACCAACATGCAGTGTTTCCCTGATTGAATTAGCTCTCACATCAATATTTGCGCATAGAGCCTTTGCATTGAACTCTCTGAAAACGGCTTTGGCGATGACGTTGTCTGTGAATGTTGAGTTGGTGGCATGTGAAACCCGTATGTGGAGCATTGGTTTGCGTGGGATGCTCACAAAGCTTCCTTTCAGTCCTAGGCTCTCAAAGGGCATTAAGCATAGAGTGTGAAAACTGAGTTTCCTTGAGAGCTGCTTGGAAGCCTGATGGTGTGTGAAGTTAGTGAGCCAAATGGAGTTGTTCTCCCACAAGAACCACTCGTCTGATTCTTCTTCAATATGCCCTTCACCAACATGCAGTGTTTCCTTGATTGAATTAGCTCTCACACAATTATTGCGCATAGAGCCTTTGCATTGAGGACTCTCTGAAAACGGCTTTGGCGCTGAAGCTGTCTGTGAATGTGGAGTTGGTGGCATGTGAAACCCGCATGTGGAGCATTGGTTTGTGTGAGATGCGCTCACCAGGCTTCCTTTCAGTTCTAGGCACTCAAAGGGCATTAAGCATAGAGTGTGAAACCTGAGTTTCCTTGAGAGCTGCTTGGAAGCCTAATAGTGTGTGAAGTTAGTGAGCCAAATGGAGTTGTTCTCCCACACGAACCACTGGGCTGATTCTTCTTCAATATGCCCTTCACCAACATGCAGTGTTTCCTTGATTGAATTAGCTCTCACACCATTATTGCGCATAGAGCCTTTGCATCGAGGACTCTCTAAAAACGACTTTGGCGCTGAAGTTGTCTGTGAATGTGGAGTTGGTGGCATGTGAAACCCACATGTGGAGCATCGGTTTGCGTGGGATGCTCACCATGCTCCTTTCAGTGCTAGACACTCAAAGGGCATGAGCATAGAGTGTGAAAACTGAGTTTCCTTGAGAGCTGCTTGGAAGCCTGATGGTGTGTGAAGTTACTGAGCCAAATGGAGTTGTTCTCCCACAAGAACCACTCGGCTGATTCTTCTTCAATATGCCCTTCACCAACATGCAGTGTTTCTTTGATTGAATTAGCTCTCACACCAATATTTGCGCATAGAGCCTTTGCATTGAGGGCTATCTGAAAAAGGCTTTGGTGCTGAAGATGTCTGTGAATGTGGAGTTGGTGGCATGTGAAACCCGCATGTGGAGCATTGGTTTGTGTGGGATGCTCTACCAGGTTCATTCCTAGATAATGCACTGAAAGAGCATTAAGCATAGAGTGTGAAAACTGAGTTTCCTTGAGAGCTGCTTGTAAGCCTGATGGTGTGTGAAGTTAGTGAGCCAAATGGAGTTGTTCTCCCACAAGAATCACTCGGCTGATTCTTCTTCAATATGCCCTTCACCAACATGCAGTGTTTCCTTGATTGAATTAGCTCTCACACCAACATGTGTGTCTAGAGCCTTTGCATTGAGGGCTATCTGAAAACGGCTTTGGCGCTGAAGTTTTCTGTGAATGTGGAGTTGATGGCATGTGAAACCCGCATGTGGAGCATTGGTTTGCGTGGGATGCTCATCAAGATTCCTTTCAGTCCTAGCCACTCAAAGGGCATTAAGCATAGAGTGTGAAAATTGAGTTTCCTTGAGAGCTGCTTGGAAGCCTGATGGTGTGTGAAGTTAGTGAGCCAAATGGAATTGTTCTCCCACAAGAACCACTCGGCTGATTCTTCTTCAATATGCCCTTCACCAACATGCAGTGTTTCCTTGATTGAATTAGCTCTCACACCAACATGTATGTCTAGAGCCTTTGCATTGAGGGCTATCTGAAAACGTATTTAGTGCTGAAGATGTCTGTGAATGTGGAGTTGGTGGCATGTGAAACCCGCATGTGGAGCATTGGTTTGTGTGGGATGCTCTTCCAGGTTCATTCCTAGATAATGCACTCAAAGGGCATTAAGCATAGAGTGTGAAAACTGAGTTTCCTTGAGAGCTGCTTGGAAGCCTGATGGTGTGTGAAGTTAGTGAGCCAAATGGAGTTGTTCTCCCACAAGAACCACTCGTCTGATTCTTCTTCAATATGCCCTTCACCAACATGCAGTGTTTCCTTGATTGAATTAGCTCTCACACAATTATTGCGCATAGAGCCTTTGCATTGAGGACTCTCTGAAAACGGCTTTGGCGCTGAAGCTGTCTGTGAATGTGGAGTTGGTGGCATGTGAAACCCGCATGTGGAGCATTGGTTTGTGTGAGATGCGCTCACCAGGCTTCCTTTCAGTTCTAGGCACTCAAAGGGCATTAAGCATAGAGTGTGAAACCTGAGTTTCCTTGAGAGCTGCTTGGAAGCCTAATAGTGTGTGAAGTTAGTGAGCCAAATGGAGTTGTTCTCCCACACGAACCACTGGGCTGATTCTTCTTCAATATGCCCTTCACCAACATGCAGTGTTTCCTTGATTGAATTAGCTCTCACACCATTATTGCGCATAGAGCCTTTGCATCGAGGACTCTCTAAAAACGACTTTGGCGCTGAAGTTGTCTGTGAATGTGGAGTTGGTGGCATGTGAAACCCACATGTGGAGCATCGGTTTGCGTGGGATGCTCACCATGCTCCTTTCAGTGCTAGACACTCAAAGGGCATGAGCATAGAGTGTGAAAACTGAGTTTCCTTGAGAGCTGCTTGGAAGCCTGATGGTGTGTGAAGTTACTGAGCCAAATGGAGTTGTTCTCCCACAAGAACCACTCGGCTGATTCTTCTTCAATATGCCCTTCACCAACATGCAGTGTTTCTTTGATTGAATTAGCTCTCACACCAATATTTGCGCATAGAGCCTTTGCATTGAGGGCTATCTGAAAAAGGCTTTGGTGCTGAAGATGTCTGTGAATGTGGAGTTGGTGGCATGTGAAACCCGCATGTGGAGCATTGGTTTGTGTGGGATGCTCTACCAGGTTCATTCCTAGATAATGCACTGAAAGAGCATTAAGCATAGAGTGTGAAAACTGAGTTTCCTTGAGAGCTGCTTGTAAGCCTGATGGTGTGTGAAGTTAGTGAGCCAAATGGAGTTGTTCTCCCACAAGAATCACTCGGCTGATTCTTCTTCAATATGCCCTTCACCAACATGCAGTGTTTCCTTGATTGAATTAGCTCTCACACCAACATGTGTGTCTAGAGCCTTTGCATTGAGGGCTATCTGAAAACGGCTTTGGCGCTGAAGTTTTCTGTGAATGTGGAGTTGATGGCATGTGAAACCCGCATGTGGAGCATTGGTTTGCGTGGGATGCTCATCAAGATTCCTTTCAGTCCTAGCCACTCAAAGGGCATTAAGCATAGAGTGTGAAAATTGAGTTTCCTTGAGAGCTGCTTGGAAGCCTGATGGTGTGTGAAGTTAGTGAGCCAAATGGAATTGTTCTCCCACAAGAACCACTTGGCTGATTCTTCTTCAATATGCCCTTCACCAACATGCAGTGTTTCCTTGATTGAATTAGCTCTCACACCAACATGTATGTCTAGAGCCTTTGCATTGAGGGCTATCTGAAAACGTATTTAGTGCTGAAGATGTCTGTGAATGTGGAGTTGGTGGCATGTGAAACCCGCATGTGGAGCATTGGTTTGTGTGGGATGCTCTTCCAGGTTCATTCCTAGATAATGCACTCAAAGGGCATTAAGCATAGAGTGTGAAAACTGAGTTTCCTTGAGAGCTGCTTGGAAGCCTGATGGTGTGTGAAGTTAGTGAGCCAAATGGAGTTGTTCTCCCACAAGAACCACTCGGCTGATTCTTCTTCAATATGCCCTTCACCAACATGCAGTGTTTCCTTGATTGAATTAGCTCTCACACCATTATTTGCGTATAGAGCCTTTGCATTGAGGACTCTCTGAAAACGGCTTTGGCGCTGAAGTTGTCTGTGAATGTGGAGTTGGTGGCATGTGAAACCCACATGTGGAGCATTGGTTTGTGTCGGATGCTCACCAGGCTCCTTTTAGTGCTAGGCACTCAAAGGGCATGAGCATAGAGTGTGAAAACTGAGTTTCCTTGAGAGCTGCTTGGAAGCCTGATGGTGTGTGAAGTTAGTGAGCCAAATGGAGTTGTTCTCCCACAAGAATCACTCGGCTAATTCTTTTTCAATATGCCCTTCACCAACATGCAGTGTTTCTTTGATTGAATTAGCTCTCACACCAATATTTGCGCATAGAGCCTTCGCATTGAGGGCTATCTGAAAACGGCTTTGGTGCTGAAGATGTCTGTGAATGTGGAGTTGGTGGCATGTGAAACCCGCATGTGGAGCATTGGTTTGTGTGGGATGCTCTACCAGGTTCATTCCTAGATAATGCACTCAAAGGTCATTAAGCATAGAGTGTGAAAACTGAGTTTCCTTGAGAGCTGTTTGGAAGCCTGATGATGTGTGAAGTTAGTGAGCCAAATGGAGTTGTTCTCCCACAAGAACCACTCGGCTGATTCTTCTTCAATATGCCCTTCACCAACATGCAGTGTTTCCTTGATTGAGTTAGCTCTCACACCAATATTTCCGCATAGAGCCTTTGCATTGAGGACTCTTTGAATACGGCTTTGGCGCTGAAATTGTCTGTGAATTTGGAGTTGGTGGCATGTGAAACCCGCATGTGAAGCATTGGTTTGTGTGGGATGCTCATCAAGCTTCTGTTTAGTCCTAGGCACTCAAAAGGCATTAAGCATAGAGTGTGAAAACTGAGTTTCCTTGAGAGCTGCTTGGAAGCCTGATGGTGTGTGAAGTTAATGAGCCACATGGAGTTGTTTTCCCACAAGAACCACTCGGCTGATTCTTCTTCAATATGCCCTTCACCAACATGCAGTGTTTCCTTGATTGAATTAGCTCTCACACCAACATTTGCGCCTAGAGCCTTTGCATCGAGGACTCTCTGAAAACTACTTTGCCCCTGAAGTTGTCTGTGAATGTAGATGGTGGCATGTGAAACCCGCATGTGGAGCATTGGTTTTTGTGGGATGCTCAACAGGCTCCTTTCAGTGCTAGGCACTCAAAGGGCATTAAGCATAGAGTGTGAAAACTGAGTTTCCTTGAGAGCTGCTTGGAAGCCTGATGGTGTGTGAAGTTAGTGAGCCAAATGGAGTTGTTCTCACCACTCGGCTGATTCTTCTTCAATATGCCCTTCACCAACATGCAGTGTTTCCTTCATTGAATTAGCTCTCACACCAATATTTGCGCATAGAGCCTTTGCATTGAGGACTCTTTGAATACGGCTTTGGCACTGAAGTTGTCTGTGAATGTGGAGTTGGTGGCATGTGAAACCCGCATGTGGAGCATTGGTTTGTGTGGGATGCACTCCAAGCTTCCTTTCAATCCAAGGGACTCAAAGGGCATGAAGCATAGAGTGTGAAAACTGAGTTTCCTTGAGAGCTGCTTGGAAGCCTGATGGTGTGTGAAGTTAGTGAGCCAAATGGAGTTGTTTTCCAAAAGAACCACTTGGCTGATTCTTCTTCAATATGCCCTTCACCAACATGCAGTGTTTCCTTGATTGAATTAGCTCTCACAGCCATATTTGCGCATAGAGCCTTTGCATTGAGGGCTATCTGAAAACGGCTTTGGTGCTGAGATGTCTGTGAATGTGGAGTTGGTGGCATGTGAAACCCGCATGTGGAGCATTGGTTTGTGTGGGATGA